>NC_056734.1:358594149-358619149 GCF_019279795.1 Protopterus annectens | reverse complement strand
ATATATATATATATATATATATATATATATATATATATATATATATATATATATATAAATGAGCAGCACTGTATACAAAGGAGAAATTGACTCCTACAAGGTATGTCTAATGCACAGCTGTTTTGATATGAGGGGTACTGCAATATTAATATTTTCTATATGTAAGTTCTGATTGCAAATACGTAAGAATAATTTTAAGACTGGAAGGTTACTGGAGAAGAATACTGAAATTTATGGACAGGAACACACTATATTAATGTAAACACCAGATACTGAACCCATTTATCTGAAAGAAATGTGAGATATCATACCAAGAAAAGGAGCACAGTGTAAAAAAGAGAAAGAGAGAGAATAATGGAAGCAAGGAATGTGATCTTGTACGCTAAATGATCAAATCTCATTAGAGATCAGCGAAGGAAAGGCAGAAAAGGAATAAGGATAAAAGATAATATATGAAATGAAACTGAATGAAGACTCTTGTCAGCCACCCCCTGAAAGAATATGGCAGCAGCAGTTTACATAAACATCATTTGTTAATATACTTATAAAGATTAACAAAAATAATAAAAAACATTCAAATAAAACAGAGAAGTGAAGGCATGCAAGACACTTTCATCAGTGAACAAAACAGTTATCACAGATCATTTACGTGGTTACATTTACAACCTTCCTGAAGATGTTCTCAAAAATTTCTTCTAAAATGCTCATAGTTGTTGATCAGGCATACTCCTTCCTGGAGGCTGTCCCATGATGCGGGCATTGTCTTGGGAAAGCCGTTTTACTTTGAGAGAGATGGAATGCAGGATATTGAGAGAATGGTGCTCTCAGACTGCTTAATTCCAAAGGTATTCCTAAAATTCCGTTTAGTTATCAAGGGTGGAAATACTAATTATCACTTGGTTTGGGAAATGTAGTGGGTTTAACAGTTTTTTTTATTTCTAGACAAGATTTGCAGTCAGTTAGTTAGTTTCAGAACACAGTCACAATGTTTGGCCTAGTACAAGGAAATAAAGTGATAATTTTATTTTTGGCAGTTAATGACAGTGAGGTATTACTTGGTGAGTTCAGGGATGAAGTAGGCATCATTTACTCAGGTACTGGCATTAAGGCATTATGTCCGACACCAAAATATAAACACATGGTCAGAGATTTTCAAGTATAATTCAATTAGTTCAAACTTTTTCTGCTTTTCTCTTCAATGTTTGCTGTAAAAGTGTGCTGGGTCCTTTAACATATCTAGGTACTTTTGATGGTGTAAAGTCTGACCCTACAGTATCCTGAAGTATGAAACTACAGAGATTTGATAAACTTTGTGAAGTTCCAAAAACTATGATTGCTGATTTGTTGGATTTAATAGCCAATTTGATTTAAAGGTCCAGTTCCAGATAACAGTAGAATATTTATGTTGTTTCCCCCTGCAATGTTTTAGCAGAAGACAATGACTTCAGTAATTTTATCATCTGCTTATAAGGTGAGATTGACTGCTGTGATGTTAAAAAGAGATTATTAGTAACTAATGAAAACAGTGGATTTGTGGACTGTGTCTTGGAGAACCCCTGCTTAAACATTCACGTGCATTGTTATTAGTCTAAACTTGGGAGTTTCTGGTAGATTAGTTTTTTATGAATTGGATAAATGCCTTATGGCTGCTGCAAGTTCTAAGAGAGCATCTAAACTGCAAATGACTCCACAGGAATAAGAATTTTTGGTCTCATGAATGAGTTATACAGTGTGTTTGTTGCAGCTGTTTTGGATATAGAAAGTTTTTCAGGAGATCAAATGTTGCTTGATGATTAGCCTGTGAAAAATAAAATGGGGGTCACAAATTATCTCATGAACTCTACCAGCAGGTATTTGAGAATTTAACCTTGAAAAGTCTATATTAATAAATGACATGGTATAATACTGTATCTGTAATTAATACCTGTCCTACAAATTAGAAGGGTCATTAATTATCCAGATGTTTAGTTGTATTACTTTTTTAATTGAAAGAGGCAGAAATTTTACTTGAATACAAATTGATCTAAATAAAGTCTTTGTTTTCCAGCATCACGCATTCCAAAATTACATTCTGTATAATAAAAATCTTTAGGAAGGATTAGTACTTTCAAAGCATTTGTGAATATCATGTTAACTTATTTTTGAGCATACAGTTTGTGATGATGGTTATGATGCTACAGGAGAGTTCCTGCGTATGCATTAGGGACAAAATAAATGATCTGTTCTACTTTAATCTAGAGACATAGCAGTGGTATTCAGACTTTATTATTTATTTATTGTTTTGCTTAATCGTGCTACATGCCATAGACTGTACTCTTGGAGCTTGCAAAATGAGGAGTGAAAATAATGAGTATGTTAAATAGTATTGAAATCAAATTTACCATAGCATGACATCCTTGATAATACCTTAAAACTGTTTGCACTGACAGTGATGGTATAGAACAGTAAAAAAGTAATAATAATTTTAAATCCCTCATCCCAATCTTTGAATATGCTACCTTTGAGGTTATATCAATTTGAAGAAAATCTTAACACCATTTTAAGTTACCGTAGATGATGTCACCTCGGAGTTAGCATATTTAGAGAATGGAGGTTTTGGGAGCAGAGCCCTACACTGGGAGAGTGGTGGGGGAAGGAGGCTGTAAAGATTTTTGTGAAATATACAATTCACATAATACACTGCCACAGTCTACTAACAATGGTAAAGTTAGTTGCAGTAGTCTGTGAATAGTACGCCTGCATTTGGGAAGTCAAAGTGCACTCCAGATAATATGATATTAAAGAGTATAGTCATCTGATCCATTTCTGAATAGATGATACATTTTGTAGTAGGTGCAGCACATTGTAGAGTCTTAATATTTTTGACACTGACAAAATTTACATTACAGCCAGAGATTTGGTTTTCTTTTTTGAGCAATACAAAAATTCATGTACAAGGCAGCTCATGAAGTGTGCAATGTTCAAACATACACATGCAACTGAGTGGCATTTAGTTATCTTCTGTTACACTCAATCCCTGAATTTATTACAGTTTCTCTTTACTGGTAATAACCTGCCTATCCTGCACAATGCCTGAACTTATAATTAAGAAAAGAGTCTTCCAAAGTAGTGCAGATTTTGTTTGCTAAATTTTAAACTCTCCTCCAGATGTTTAGGGGTTTTGGTAACATGACTAGAATGGATCCTATTCATAACTTAACATACCTAAAGTTCACATACATGGCATTACCTTTGATGTATGCCAAGTGTTCTTTTCAGCATTCATGGTGCACCCAGAATTGACTGTCTCAGTAATTTGGATGTGGTTACCTCTGATGGTATCTCTTTTTTTGTTTAATTCCTTCAAGTGTTTTTTTTTATTCTTAATTTAGGCATAACTGAAGTTCAGAAAATCAGTTTTGCTATAGTCTTTGATGTGTGCTGATTCTGCTCTTCTCAGGAGCTGAAAAGCGCCCAGACATACCTCTTTCTGTAGGTTATATGAGATTATCTGTATAGGTAATATGGATCAATAACATCAGTTTTGCACAGAACTCCATTTCATTATACATTTTCTACTGGGACTGTGCATGAACTTTTAGGTGTACAGCTTCATTTTGCATTTAAGGATCCTTCAGTTAGACTTGTGGTATTTTCCATAAGCCCCAAGCAAAATCATAATCAACAAGCTCATTTTTTGGTACACTTATCAGTTATTTTAACACTCGATCTGACCATAATTCTGGGTGACTTTAATTTAACAGACATCAGCATTTGCAACTGCAGAACAAATGTATCTGTTTTGAAGATGTAGGGTAACATACTTAAGTAGTAGTGAAGGTCTTAGGGTAAGTGAAACCAATACGGCACCACACCTTGCCTTATTGATTAAAACAATTGTATATGATGTACATAAGAATACTATTTTATTCCCAGACTGTTATTTAATCCCCCTCTTTCTCTGCACTCTGTCTACTTACCCTCTTCTCTTACTCTATGACTTATCTATATTACCAGATTATACTCTTCCCTATTATAAAAACATTATTATTACTGCCCAGTATTAATTATATTACTCATTGTTACTGCAGTAAGTCATTGCTACAATGTATTATTGTAATACTACTACTGCATTACTGTAATACTGCTACTGTATTACTATTGACAGTCAACTATATTCTTTTGTATATGTTGCCATTCCAATATAAAATGATACACTTATCTACTTTGTAGTTGCTATATATGTATCTCATTTAACAATATTGCTATATAATGTCTTTGCCTGCCTAATTGGTCTGAATGGGTCTGAAAAGAATTCTGTACCAAATAAATAAATAAATAAACACCCTCAACAGCGTGGGACAGAATTGCATCAGTACATCTTAAAGCAAAGCCGGCCTTAGGCATAGGCCAACTAGGCAGCCGCCTAGGGCGCCGCTGTAGCAGGGATGCTTTTTCAGTATTTATTTTGTGTAGGTAGACCAGGATGGGGGCACTGGGTGGTGTGAGGGGCATCATAAAGCCCTTTTGCCTAGGGCACCAGTTGACCTAAGGCCACTCCTGTCTTAAAGGATACACTGAAAGCCAACACGGAAGAAAGAAAAATCTACAAGTACCAAAAATTGAAAAGGAAATTGTATATAAAGCAAGTGATTTACACAAGGCACAGGCAGACAGATTTAATCACTGGACATTTACCATGGACAAACTGGTAAGGTCACCAATGGCTGATTTAAACCACATAGAGAGACTGTCGCTAGAACTTGATACAAAGGGAGTAGGAAAAATAAGACATCTTAACAGTGCTTAGTTTTAATAGGCAACTACAAAAAACAATCAAAATTATGCACAAATGCTTGCATAAGTAGTAGAGTTCATAGAATATATGGTATTGTTTGAGAGTGCAAATCATAAGCTAGGTCTTCATGTAGCAAGGGGTTCTAACAGTCCCTGACCTAAATTTCTCTGTAAACAAAGTGAGCATGAGGCTATACTTTTGAATAAACAAAAAGCATTGCTGTCTGAACAAACTTACTTTATCTATATTAAGAATAATAACACAGCTTATGACAATACCATTCTACTTATAAAATATAGTAATAATAGTAAACAGCTGTTAAGCAACTTACAACTTAAGATGAACTAATGGGATGGAGTCAGGCTGATTGTTTAGCCTCAAGAAGTGGCAAACATGGCTTTTGGCACTGCACTGTTAGAACATTTATTAAATGCCCTATTGCTGTACATGGAAATGAATTACAAGGATTGTTTGATTCAGAAATCATGATTATTTAGTTAAAACAGAATATGCAGATAAGTGTAAAACTACTAGCAACCAGAAAATTGAATTAATGTGTGTATATAGAGAAAAGGGAGTATCATATAATCCAAACAGCAGTACAAATTTTTCTAGGCAAAGTATCACACTCAATAGCTTTAGTACCTAAGTTAACATGTGACTTGGTAACTGGTTCAGACTTCCCCATTTTGAACTGAAGGATTATAGAAAATGTGTGGAGGTAGCAAAGCCAGATGTATTGACAGAAATTCCCAGCCCTTACAGACAAAGTTGTGGAATTATAAGCTTCAAATTGCAGTAAAGTTTGAAGCTGAGTGGAAGAGTAAGTTAAAACTGAGACTAACCAAATGACAACATTAGGTAAAACTACAAAAGAAGTTAGTAACAAGTTGGACTGCAACGGGCACAGAATTATGTCACTCTGCATAAATAGCAGCAGTAGTAGTACTAAGAGAAGTCAAACAGAGGCTGATGAAGAGTGATCCACAGGCACGGGAAGGAAACATTTAGAAACTCAGATGGAGGCAGATGAGGCCTATGATAAACAAAAAGGAAGGAAGCCAGATGACTTTAAACAGAGAAAGCAACATATATTCAGGCAGTGTTCTAATGCGAGAAAAAGTAGAAATATTAATAAGTTGGAGACAGGAAGACTAACAAACACCCCAGTATGAAAATAATTACTTTCACAGATTTGATTTTCAGAGCCATGTCAGTTTAAAAAAAATGCCCAATGATATGATGACACCTTATGCAGAACTAGGGAAATCAGAAGTAATTGAAGGGATAACCACTGATCAGAACAGTTCTACTTTATATCCATATTTTGAAGTTAAAAATTATTTGCTTTACAGTGTAACTAAAGAGAGAGAGAATGAATGAGAATGGTTGCAAAACATTTTAAAAATCTCATAATAAAGATTGACATATTTAGGTTGGCATTTGGGCATGGATAAAACAAAGGTTTGGATTTTACCTAGGTTTTACAGGCCTAATATTATGAAGAACATAGTTTCCATGCAGAGTTTGCCCAGGATTCCAGAAGACCACTTCTAACTCAAGTTTTAAAAGCTCTTTGATTCCCCTAGCGGTCTGATTTAAATGAATATCTATGGACCTTGTAGATTCACATGTGAAGTCAAGTAAATATCATTAGTACATAACAGTAATAACTGATTACCTTATGAAGTTCCCAAAAGCAGTTCACATAAAATAAACACTGAGGTTACAGTGAAAGAGCTGGTGTTACTATTTTTTATAAATCCTTATGGACTAAGGTACCCCATTTATATCCAGAATAATGCATGAACTATAAGGTTTAGCAGCTGAGAACCTGTATATACTACCCTCAAACAGAGAGGCTAGTGGAATGCTTTGACTAAACTTTGAAGTTCATGCTTCTTAAACCTGTAGGACAAGATGGAAGAAACTATGACTAGCTGCTTCTATCCCTTCTCTTTGCTGTAAGAGTAGCCCCCCAACTTCAACTGGATTTACTGTCTTTTAGCTACACTATGGCATACATTTTCAAGGTTTGCTAGACATAACAAGGGAATCCCATAAAGAAGAAAACAGTCCCTTTAAGAGTGTGATAGGACAGTATTCGAAACTGCACAATAGATTAAGAGCTGTGATTCCTATTTTCAGAGAACATATTGAAAGATAAGTAATGTATGAAGGTCAGTATAAGGCAAACATTTGACAAACTATATCCGTAATAATATGTTGTACTACTTATGACAGATAAACTGCAGAGAGTGCAGCCCTGCAGATAAAATAAAGGCAGTATGTTGAATAATTCAGTTACAGATTCTCTACACTATAAGTTGGTTGGTGAAGGCGGTAAGAGTAGGGAGCTGATGAACACTACTTGGGAGCAAATAGTATAATATTTGCCCTTGCTCTTGTGGTGCCAATCATAGTTGAAAATGTCTGGGGACTACTCTACTTACTTAGGTAACAAATATTAAATAAATAAACGTGAATTAAATGCATAAATAAATAAATGTCTTACTCTACTGCATGTTGATTTATTGGCTTGTTACACAGGTCTGATGCATTGTACATGTTCATGCCTAAGTAATTGCAATCATATTTGCCTGAAATTGTGAATTACTATGCCCATGCAAGAAATGATGTAAACAGTGTGGTTAATTGCTTATCTGTTTTACTGTTCACACAGGAGTAAGAACCATAAGCTAGTTAATATTGTTGCTGTATAGCTATTTACCTAATGCTTTAAGCCCAAGATAAATATTATGCAAATCTACTTCGGAAGTCTACTTTTCTTGTTGGATTTAGGTTCCAGTCACTGCTGCAAGCCTGGTGATGCAGCTGAATATTTTACTGGGTGCACTAAAGGGGGTTGGAAATAATCATACTGGAACCTACCTGCTCCATGCTGTCTTCTGCTCATTCTTAAGAAAAACAGGTAAACAGTGACAATACCTCACCAAACCAAAAGACAAGAAGGCACAAAAAAGTTGCAAGATAAAAGAACTTGATAATTTATTTGTAAAAATAATAAAATAAACATGTGAGCACTTTCATTTAACAAATGTAAACCTCACCAGACAAATGAATGAAATCAATCTGAAATTTAAATAGTACACTCTACTTTCTGATTGGATGAAACTACAGACATCATCTCAAGAAAATTAACCCCTCATATCCCATAATAAATTGAAGTTCTCTAACACACACACACACACACACACACACACACACACACACACACACACACATATATATGTGTGTGTGTGTGTGTGTGTATTTATAAAAAATTCTAAACATTTGTAATTGTACCAAACTGTTATACATAAATCATAAACCTTGAATAATGTGTAACTGAATAAACAAATGAATAAATAAATACATACATGCTGTTCTTAATCCATCTATGATATACAGAATACACATCTTCTTAAAATGTATATATATATATATATATATATATATATACATATCCCTACAACAGGGAATGATTTTATACTATTTATTCATGCTAAATATCATGCTGCCCCTTCAACTATTTTGTTTCTTTCTAGGGCTTGAGTTTTAAAACAGGTGTGATGGAAGTTATTTCACTGCTGCCTGGCCACTTGTTTGCTCTCAATAAAACCTGCCATTTTAGTTCTTTTACTTCCAAATGGACACCCCATGGTCACTTTTCACCTATGTCCACATGGTCAATGGCCATAAATCTAAAATTGTGGTCAGTGTTGGCATGAATGTGTCTCGCCAAAACATTATTCAAGTTGTTCTTTTTCATGGCATATACATGTTTATAGATTCTGTGGCTAAATTTCCTCTCTGTTTTACCTATGTAAAATACTGGACATAGGTCACATATAGCCACATATACTATTGTTTTAGAAGAGCAGTTGTATCTACTTTTGATACTGTATTCCAGATTAATAATGAATGAGTCACCCACTTTAATTTTGTGTCACCAATTACATGCTGCATTTTTTAATGTACCTGAATGGTTGTACCCATGCAGTTGGCGTCCACTCTTGAGGAGATCTTTTAAGTTTCTACCATTCCTGTATGTTATTGTTGGCCTATCACCTAACTGGGTCCTAATGTATACATCCTCCATAAGGATGTCCCAGTTCTTCTGAAAAATCTTTCTTAAACTGTCAGAATCTGCACTATAGGTGACAGTTAAAGATTTCAGAAATACATTACTGTTCCTTCTATTTGTGTTCTGATCTAAAAAGGTATTCTGTGTATGGTTGGGTACAACAGCTTCCAAACTAAAAGAATCAATGCCCCCTCTATGAGAACAATTTTCTATCAATGAATTCTGTGTCACATGAAACAAACTGAATTCGCAAATCAAATGGTCACTTTCTAAAACATTGCTGTTAACTATCGGTCAAAAGTGACCTGATTCCCTCTTTTCTTTGACCTGTTTTACTATTCTGGTGATTAACTCTAAAGGGTATGCCCTTTTCAGAAACATTTGTTTCAAATTAATACATTCCAACTTAAAATCTTCATTCCTTGATCCCTTAATCCCTTTAATAACATACAGGAAGGGTAGAAATTTAAAAGATCTCCTCAAGAGTGGACACCAACTGCATGGGTACAACCATTCAGGCACATTAAAATGTGGAACATGCAATTGGTGTCACAAAATTAAAGTGGGTGACTCATTCATTATTAATAATCTGAAATACAGTATCAAGGGTAGATACAAATGCTCTTCTAAAACAATAGTATATGTGGCTATATGTGACCTATGCCCAGTATTTTACATAGGTAAAACAGAGAGGAAATTTTGCCACAGAATCTATGAACATGTATATGCCATGAAAAAGAACAACTTGAATAATGCCTTGGCGAGGCACATTCATGCCAACACTGACCACAATTTTAGATTTATGGCCATTGGCCATGTGGACATAGATGAACAGAAAACATGGGGTGTCCATTTGGAAGTAAAAGAACTAAAATGGCAGGTTTTATTGAGAGCAGACAAGTGGCCAGGCAGCAGTGAAATAACTTTCATCATACCTGTTTTAAAACTCAAAGCCCTAGAAATAAACAAAATAGTTGAAGGGGTAGCATTATATTTAGCATGAATAAATAGTATAAAATCATTCCCTATTGTAGGGATATATATATATATATATATATATATATATATATATATATATATATATATACATATACATACACATTTGTGTAACATTTATAAGAAGATGTGTATTTTGTATATCCTAGATGCATTAAGAACAGCATGTATGTATTTATTTATTTGTTTATTTATTAATTTACACATTATTCAAGGTTTATGATATATGTATAACAGTTTGGCACAATACAAATGTTTAGAATTTTTTATACACACACACACACACACACACACACACACACATATATATATATATATATATATATATATATATATATATATATATATATATATGTTAGAGAACCTCAATTTATTATGGGATATGAGGGGTTAATTTTCTTGAGCTGATGTCTGTAGTTTCATCCAATCAGAAAGTAGAGTGTACTATTTAAATTTCAGATTGATTTTATTCATTTGTCTGATGAAGTTAGGTGTTTATTTTATTATTTTACTTATTTTCTAAATAAGTGGAATCGGCTGAGGATACAATCCACTTTTTGGATTAGAAATTAAAAAGGATAAAGTTAACAAATGTTTTAACTCAATCATTTATAGAAAACCCACCTTCTCTAACACCCTTTTACATTTTGACAGTTTTCATCCCCTTCACCAGAAGAAAGCACTGGTGAAGGGGCAGGGTGTGAGGTTAGCAAGGATGGTCAGTAATTCTGGACAATTTATTGAGGAAATTGAGATATTGAAGGCCATGTTTTCAAGAAGTGGGTACCCAGAAATATTTATTAAACCTATACTGCAGGAAGTTATTAAAATAATTGATGGGTACTTTGTTCCTTTATTGGGAATGAATATACAAATCACAGCTACACATAATACTGATAGTGATGTCAGTAACCAGGACCCCACGGTTACTGACAAGGGCTTTAACCGGGCCATGATCCTAATGTTTAGTCCTATTTTCAGAGATATTAAGGCGGTCATAAATAATAATTGATGTATTTTAATGGACAGTGATGAACACAAGGAAAAAATGAGACACAAGCCATTGGTGGTCTACAAAAGAAGTTTGAATATTAAAAATATTCTGGAAAGGAACACTTATCAAGGTGGGGGAGGTTGTATGAGAAAATGTGGGCACTGTTCCCAATGCTGCCACATCATGGAAACAGATGTAGTTCATACTGAAGGTTATGGAGAAGTTAAATTGACACAAAAGTTTAATTGTTCGACCAAATGTTTAGTGTATATAGCTATTTGCCAACAATGTGCTAGGTTCTACATTGGTAAAACAAAAAATGCTCTTTATAAGCGGATATAACAACATATGTATGATATACGTAAAGTCAACTTGACCAGTGCTTTGGATAGGCATGTGTTAGAATGTAGAGGATACTTTTTTTAGATTTTCAGGCTTGGAACAGATTGTTGACAAAGACATGAGGGGAGGGCCAAGAGATATGTGGTTAGAATATAGGAAGTTGGTATGGCAACTTCGGGTTAATGCCACAACCAACCCAGATCTCACCGAGACCTTGTCTATTTCTAGCTACCTTAAATTAAAATCAGAGTTTCATATGTGACCATGCAACCATGATTTATATTTATTTCCCCTAATTAAACAGCAATATTAATCACTTCATATTTCAACAAGAATGGAATTTTGCTATTGGTAACTTAGACGTGCTGTCCTTCAGGGAATTTAGACATATTATGTATGTATTTATTTATTTATTCATTTACCTATTCATCGTTATTCCGAAGTGTAATAGTTTTTCATCAAATTTCGTACATTTTCCAAGTTTTTAAAAGCATTCAATGTCATTATTTACATTTACATGTTTATTTAGAATTAATGTATTCATTCATTCAGGTCATTTATTGGGATGGGTTTTAATTTTGGGTACCATGTACCACTTTTTTAATATGAATGTAATAAAATGTTGTTTTGTCAGTAGGGAGTTTTTTTATAATATAATATAACATCATTAGTACTGTATTCAAATTCATTTATTAAGGGGAGTGGTTGAGTTATCATGTGACAAGGTGAAGGGTATTTAAGTATGTACAAAGTGTATTAAATGTGTTTCTGATGAAGTCTGAGGCTTAAGGCCGACGAAAGCGATAAAACAAATAAATTGGTGACTGTGATATATCGTGTGTTGAGCCTGCTTCTATTTTGGATATGAGGGGTTAATTTTCTTGAGCTGATATGTGTAGTTTCATCCAATCAGAAAGTAGAGTGTACTATTTAAATTTCAGATTGATTTTATTCATTTGTCTGATGAAGTTTACATTTGTTAAACGAAAGCGCTCAGGTGTTTATTTTATTATTTTTACAAATAAATTATCAAGTTCTTTTATCTTGCAACTTTTTTGTGCCATCTTGCTTTTTGGTTTGGTGAGGTATTGTCACTGTTTACTTGTTTTTCTTCAGTTGGTCTTCGTTTCTTCAGCAGTTTGTTCTGCTCATTCTTGTTTTACCATGTGCATGGAGTCATTACATACATACACACATACATGCATACAAACATTTCAGGCATGGGCAATAATGCCCTTCTAGCTTGCCAATAGAACAAAACAGTTATTCCTATAATTTCCAGGTTGTGCTTAAAACAATTTAAACTAGTGCTTGCTTTAATGCAATTTGGTAGTCTGTTCCATGTATCAGCTACTCTGTCAGAGAACCAGTCAGTACACTTCTCGATCCTATAGAATATTCTACACAGTTTGATAATTCTCTACTACTTTTTGATAACCCCAAACATTCCCAGAGTTAGTTGTCTCTAAATGCCCCATTGTTGGCTTATAATAAAAGAGAGTAAATGAATGTATGTGTGCTCTTACACTGATGTCATTGGTGTGGAGAGGTCATGTGATCATGGACTTTGCAATAAAGAGAGGAAGTAAAGGTTGCTCTCTACTTCCATTTGACCAGATTGATTGACTTCACGTGTGTTTATTTTCCTTTGTAAAATGTATGTTTAATCCAGCTTTCCTGCCCTTAAAATGATAACGCCAAAAGGTTATGGGCTTAGGAGGGAAGGAGGAAGCAGACTATGTTTTGACTGAGATGAAAAGAATTATGAGTTGCGGGAGACAAAGGTTTTAGGACACCTGTGCTTTCTAGGGCTGAAAGACGCCATTTTATGAAATGTGCAGCAGGACGCAGAGGATGACGAGAATGAGGAGGAAGGTGATGCTGAGAACAATGAGGAGGCCTCTGCAGAACTAATACAGTTCTTAGATGACAAAAGTTTGTCCCTCGTCATGAGAGAAGCTGCAGACGATGGTAGAGAAGTGCTTCAGATCCTGAGAGACCACTATGCTGGAAAAGGAAAACCATGGGCAATCAGTTTATATACCGAATTAACAAGCCTCCAGAAGGCTGTCAGTGAAAGTGTCACAGACTACATTATTCAGGCTGAAACAGCCATTACAGAAATTTAATGCCAACGTAAGCAATGATAACGTGATGAAAGCAAGTGGCTTTGGAGAAAGAATAAAAGTAGAGATTACATGCTATAGCTGTGGCCAAAAGGGACATAAGGCACAAGAATGCCGGAGAGAATATAAAGGACAGAGACAGTGGTGTAGTTTATGCAAAAACTCCAGCCACAAAGATAGCAACTGCAGATGAAAGAAGAAACAAGCAACTGACGCGGATGACCACACATTTGTCTTAATGAATGAGCATCAGATCCATGGATTAAAACAAAAAGGATTAATGGTGGACACTGGCAGAACATCACACATAATTAATGACCTGAAAAAGTTTAAATACTTTGATGCAACTTTTCGACCGGAAGAGCATATTGTGGAATTGGCTGATGGAACTAGAACCTGCAGTGTCACACAGAAGAGAGGTGATGTGGAGATATGGCTGCTGAACACACAGGGATGCAGAGGGATGCAAAGTAAAGGTGATGACTCGGATGCTGTACATCCCGACATATCCACAAAGCATTTTTTTTTTGTTAAGGCAGCCACATCCAAGGGTGCCTCGATCAACTTTAAACAAGGAAGGGATCAACTCATCTATAAAAACTGCACCATGTTTGACATAATTGCCTCTATTATTTGGACACATATGATAGAGAAAACGGTAGTGAGATACATTACAATGCATCTCAGAGCTGTCATGTCATTCAAGCATGGCATAAGATCCTTGGTCACTGTAACTTGAAGATGTGTCAAAATTAGAAAAGGTGGTAAAAGGGATGAAAATTAAAGGTAAAGTTGAGAGATCTAACCTAGATTGTGAAACCTGTATGCAAGGGAAAGTTGTCCAGAGCAGAAACAGAGAACCAGATGCAAGAGCAAAAACTGTGCTTGAGCTAGTTCATACTGATTTGGCTGGCCCTATTGAGCCAGTAGCAAAAGATGGATTTAAGTACACTTTAGCATTTACTGATGACTACTCAGGTATAATATTTGTCTATTTTCTGAAAGCCAAGAGTGACACAGTCAAAGGGACTGAAAAGTTTGTTGCAGATTCAGTCCCTTACGGGAGGGTAAAGTGCATCAGATCAGCTAATGGCAAAAGATTTTCAGTCACTACTGAATAAAAATGCTATAAGACATGAAACATCAACACCTTACTCACCCCATCAGAATGGGACAGCAGAGAGAAACTGGAGAACACTGTTTGAAATGGCAAGGTGTATGTTGATAGAGTGTGACTTACCTAAAGAATTGTGGACATATGCAGTAATGACTGCTGCTTTTATTCACAACAGATATTATAACAAAGTGTGGGACAGACCCCATTCTTTATGCTAACAGGAAAGAAACCTGATCTTTCAAGAATGAGAAAATTTGGATCAGTGTGCTATGCATACAGACAAGATAAGAGGAAGTTAGACCCAAGATGTGATAAGGGGATTTTTGTTGGATATGATAAAGACAGCCCATCATACCTGGTCTATTATCCAGACACAAAAAGGGTCCTTAAACAAAGGTTAGTCAAGTTCATTACTAAGAATGTAGCTGAATGCCAGATTCAGACAGACCCAGAAATGATGGATGAAGATTATAGTACCGGAAGAAGTGTGCATGTTAAGTTAGAATCAAAAGCTGACAGTCAAATCAGAAAAGAAATACAAGTAAATCACACTGAATCTATAATAAATGATGGACACAAAAATAACACAGGAAGAGGAAAGGCAGGATACACACTACTCCAAAAGAGAGAGAAAACCACCTGCATACTTGAAGGACTATGAGTGTAAAGTTAAAAATGACGATTATGTGGCAGTTAATTTGATTATTGTTACCGACTAATATGTGACACACCACAAAGCCCTAAAGAGGCCATGACTTTGTCTAACTCAGAGAAGTGGGTCAAAGCTATGAAGGAGGAACTTAACTCTTTAAGGAAAACAACACATTCACACTCACCACACTGCCAGAAGATAAAAATGCAGTGGGCGGTAGGTGGGTTTTCACTGTAAAAGACAATGCAGATAATACCAAGACTTACAAAGCCAGATATGTGGCTAAAGGCTACAGTGAAGTTGCTGGTATAGCCTACAATGAAACATTTGCACCAACTGCAAGTATGACATCTGTATGAAGTCTAATGCAGATGGCAGCTCAGTATGATTTAGAGTTCACCAGATGGATGTACAAACGGCCTATTTACATGCTCCTATTGACTGTGAGGTGTATATGGAGCAACCTGAAGGCTTTGAAAAGAAATCAAATAATAATGAAAAAATGGTTTGTAAAATGAAAAAGTCATTGTATGGATTTAATCAATCCGTAAGCAACTGGAACAGAATGTTGCACGACTATCTTTGTAAAAATGGTTTTGTCCAAAATCTGGCAGACCACTATGTGTAACTAGATAGGCTGAAAATGAGAAAACAGTCCTAATTATATGGGTCAATGATCTCATTATCACAGCTAGTGACAATGAATCACTGAACGATGTAAAATAAATGCTCTAAGCTAAATTTAAGATGAAAGATCTGGGAAAGCTAAGACATTTTCTCGGCATTGACTTTACCCAGAACAATGGTGAAGTAAAGATGAACCAAAAGAGGTGCATCACAAAAATTCTTGAGAAATTTCTATGTCTAATTGTAAAGTAAGAAGTACCCCTTCTGAACAAAAAACAAACTTTGAATGTGACAGTGACTCTACCGATCCAAGAAACTATCGTGAGCTTGTGGGTAGTTTGATATATGTTATGACATGTACAAGACCTGATCTTATCTGGATTGTAAGTAAACTTTCACAATATTTATCACAGCCAAGTGAATCTCATTTAACAATAGCCAAACATGTGCTAAGGTACTTAAAAGGTACATTGTACAGAGAGTTGTGTTACAAGAAAAGTGAAGAGAAACTTCAGCTTGTAGCATACAGTGATGCAGATTGGGCAACAGATCAAAATGATAGATGTAGTTCAACAGGTTATTGTTTTAGCCTTAACAGAGATGGGCCTATTATTTCATGGAAATCAAAGAAACAACAAATGGTGGCTTTATCTACATGTGAGGCACAGTACATGGCATTGCCAGCAACAACACAAGAGAGTTTGTACAGTTGTTGAGTGAAATGGATGGAGAGTGCAAATGTGTGCCAGTAATAATATTTGAGGACAATCAGGGAGCAATCGCTTTGTCAAAGAATCCAGTGAGTTGTCAGAGATGTAAACATGTTGACATTTAGTATCATTATATAAGATCTGCACTTAATGATGATAAAATAAGTATTGAATATTGCCCAACAACAGACATGGTTGCAGATATTTTTACCAAACCTGCTACGAAATCGAAGATTGGAAGGTTCATATATTACGTATTTGGACTGTAAGAGAAAAAAAAAAGCTTTTCAAAATATGTTTTTAAAATGTGTTTGTATACAGCGTAAGAGCAAATGGGGGTGTTGGCTTATAATAAAAGAGAGTGAATTAATGTATCTGTGCTCTTACACTGATGTCATTGGTGTGGAGAGTCATGTGATCATGGGTTTTGCAATAAAGAGAGGAAGTAAAGGTTGCTCTCTCCTTCCATTTGACCAGATTGATTGACTTCACATGTGTTTATTTTCCTCTGTAAAATGTATGTTTAATCCGGCTTTCCTGCCCTTAAGATGATAGTGCCAACACCTATACACCCAGATAAGGTCTCCTCTAAAGAAATCTATACGAGACACTGTACACGTTCAGATATTTTAATCTTTCATAATGACTTACATTTTCACATCCATGAAAGTCCTTTGTATATTTCTACTGTACTCTTTTCAGTTTACTCATGTGTGTTTTCTTATAGGTTTCCATATTGTTATTCCATACTCAGATTTGGGTCTAATGTAACTAGCAAGCAATAATTTCATCATTTCTGATTTCCTATGTTTTATATATCTTTTTATACAACCTATAGTTCTAAAACTATCATTAACCAATTGGTTGATGCAAATATATGCCACTGTTATAAAATCAAACATGCATTTGTCAATAATAAATGCTGACTTCCAGGGCATTATTAATTAGGCATGAGAATGCAATGGCAGAGGATATTTTGAGTAGCATAAACAAGTGTCCTTTTCAACTGAAAGTTTATTGTGGTGGAATTATGAATGTTGTGAAGATACAAGATACATAATAAGTAAATCATCATTCATTTATTAATATGTCCTATTGTGCAAGGGTGACATTTTGTATTATACTTTATATTAATATATAAATAACGCACACTAAACGGATCATCGGATCATAGGAGGTTACTAGGCTATCTACCCAGAGGCCATTTCAAGCCTAGCCATTTCATCCCAATGTGATACCATGATACTCTAGTCAATACCCAGGACTATATTTAGTAAAAAACAATATTCAGCATTATAGTGTTTTCCAAGAGGATTTGCAGTATTTTACAATAACTAAAAAAATGACATTGTATTGCTAAATAAAAAAGCAGACCTATTTAACTATATAGTTTTATTCCATGGCAAAAAGTACTACTACAAAGATTTTTTTTGCATAGGAAACAGGAAAGAGAGCACTGATTTGCAAATTTGGTATTATAGTACGATATATTAATAAAATTAATTTTCTGAGTGGAGCTGTGACATTCTTTTTGTACATTTTCATCAGGAAAAACAAGATACAGCATTTCAAAAGTCTGGCAACACTAACATTTGAATGTGCACTGTGAAATAAAAAAGATTACATACATCATTAGCAATGTTAGAATCCAATAAAGATAATATTATTTTTATCTGAGCCGTAACATGTCTGTCTCTTTGAAATGGATTTTGTATTTCTCACTAGTTATAGGCTGATACAGGATGATATTGCAGTGCACACAAGACAGCCTTGAGTATTCAACTAAATAGTCATTATGAATTTGTATGCATCAAGGAACATACAACAATTTAGTTTTAAGCAGACACAGTATCTATGCTGACAAGTGTGCTAGTACATGTCAAATGACAAAGGCATGAGACAGATGCTTTTGTTTACTTGCAAGAAACAAATGGAATGCCATCATTTCTCTTGACTGGTAACAAGACAAGAGCATGATATGGATTTTTAGATACTCCTTTGTTACTATGGGCATTGGATGCTCCTTTGTTACTATGGGCATTGAATACTTCATTGTTACTATGGGCAAACATGATTAGTAATTTATGAGTCATTTCTGATTTGTTTTATAATGCACATATTGCAAATACGTCACAGGCTAGGCTGGGCTTATGCTTGTCTATAGTGAAGTATATTCTTACTTAGTTGAGAGCGGTAAGCTCTTATGGACAATGCAAACCTTTAATATATTATCTGGAAGTTTCAAGTGTGCCTCAGAGTCTCATTCTTGGTGCTGCGCTAATAATATCCGTCAAGCAATATCACATTATTATTTGGTGATGAGTGTTGCAGACATTGAGATTAATGTAGCACTAATTAATGAAGCCCTTTGTTTTGCAGCAGAAAGTGAAAACAGATTGTCTTTGCACAATACATAGTAATTCACTACGCTTGGGAAAATAGTAACTGTGATACTCTGATTTGCTTGAAGGGAAAGCAAGCTACAGCATACTAAAATGTGTATAGAAATCAGTATTCAACATGTTAGAAAAAAGACAAAGTGCACATTGTTAGTGGCATAGTGCTGTTTTATGATGCCAAGTGCTAGTCTGAGGTAGCCAATGTTTGGGTCTTGAAAGGAGCTGATGCATGTTGCAACATATGCTTTATAGTACAAAGTATTAAAATGACTTTGGTAAGCAATATTTCACTTGGCAGCATTTTTGAGTGTCGATACATAATTCTAAATTGTCCGCAGAAAGCAGCATTTGCCATTGTGCATTGAATAAAGAAAGCAATTGCACAGATATTGTTAACAATGTAATGCTGTTTCATGCTATGAGTGTTATCGAGGGATTGAGCCATGCAGTGCAGTTGCATGTCACCCATTTGCTCAAAGGATAATGAAAGTAGTATTGCTTTAAAACTAGTGGACAAGACACCCAGTCATCTGAAAGGAGCCTGTCTGACTTACATCTGTCATGCTCAGATACCAAGATAGCAAGCACTAGCCCTATAGTGCCTTTTTTAGGCAGGGTTCAAATAACAAATTCACCACCACAACAGGAACAGGCAAACAAAAACTGAAGGTAATGCTACTCAGTGCTAGAAGTCTAAATCTCAAAATGCACTCACTCGAGGCACTCCTTAAAATGGAGAACATCGATATCTGTGCAGTGACTGAGACCTGGTTCAAGGCTCCAGAGAGCACCCCTGCACTACCAGGCTATAACTCATACCACACTTTTTGGCCATGTAACCTGGACCGAAACACCAAAGGCGAAGGTGTGTCCATATTCATTAAAGATATCCACACCTCCAGGCTAGTTGCTCAGCATAATGCATCCGAGGGTATACAAGTACAACAAACTCTGGGCAAAACTGCAATCCAAATTGTAGCTTGCTACAGATCCCCCACCATGCCCCAGGATTCCCACTCCTCTTTTCTTGATGTACTGGAAAATATTAGGGTTCAACCAAACCCCCTAATAATGGGCAACTTCAACTACCCCACCATTAACTGGGAAAACTACTTGTGTACCAACTCCTTAGCTCAACGCTTTCTGGAATTCATAAACTCCAATGCCCTAGATCAACTTATCCACACTCCCACCAGGGTCAACAATATCTTAGACCTAGTCATTACCAACATGAGTGACCGGTGTTCCACACCTGAAGTCAACTCCTCGTTGGTCCGATCCGACCATAAGCTTATCACCCTTGATATCCACATCCCGCCCCCACCCCCCATTAAGGAAACCACAGTAAAAAAATTTCTCCAAAGCTAACTTCATGCTTCTTAAGACAGAAGTGGTGAACTTCATGACACCCATGCAGATGGACAATACAGTTACAACTGCTGAATCCTACACAAATGCACTCTATAAGCACTTACAGGAGTGCATGGATCATGCTATCCCAAACAGAACCAAGATGATATCCACCAAAAAAAGGAAGCCAATCTGGTGGTCCCCTGCCATAAACAAACTGTACAACAGAAGGAAGAAACTGTTGCAAAAGAGAGTAAAATCCCATGAGTGGAGGAGCTCCCTGGTCAGCCTCAGTAAGAAGCTGAGATCCCATATAAGATCCTCCAAAGCTAGCTACGAAAACAAAATCGCCGCTAAATCCAAGGACAACCACAAAGCATTCTATAGCTATGTCAAGAATCTAGATGGCAACACCCAAATCTGCTCTGAGTTACAGCTCAAAGGCATGAAAATTACAGAACCAACTGATATTGCCAACATTCTGGCAGATCGGTTCAGTGCTAACTTTACCCACTCTCACCCCCTAAAGGGCCCATATCTATACAGGAAGAATGCAGAGTCCCTGTAATCACAACTATGCAGGTAAAAGCTGCACTCTCTAAATCCAAAAACACAGCATCCGTGGGACAGGACAACATCCCAGGCTGCGTTTTACGCGAACTTCAGAATGAACTGGCTCCCCACTTAAGCACCATATTCAATAATAGACTCACATCAGGCTTTGTGCCCACTGAATGGCGCACAGCAACAGTTATCCCACTCCACAAAGGGGAAGCCACTACTGATCCTGGGAACTATCGACCTATTAGCCTGACGAGCCTAGTCTGCAAGGCCATGGAACATATCATCATGGAACTCATAAACAGACATTGGTAATCTCCAAACTCTGGATCCCACCCAGTTCAGGTTTGTGAAAGGCAGATCATGCCTCCTGAACCTGATCGACTTCTTTGAGTCAGTCACCAAAGCCGTGGATGAGGGTAAGGTGGTTCACACAGCCTATCTTGACCTCGCCGAGGCTTTCGATACCATCCCCCATTCTGGAATTATAGCTAAACTCACTAAACTAGGTATAAATCCCTATGTCACAAGATGGGTTGCCAACTGGCTCACTGACAAAACCCACACTGTAAAAGTTGCAGACTCCAAATCTGACCTCAAGGCAGAGACAAGTGGAGTGCCACATGGTTCCATCCTGGGACCTCTCCTGTTTGGTATCTACTTCTCTGAAGTACAGGCTAATACAGAAGGCCTCTGGCTAATGAAGTTCGCAGATGACTGCAAACTAGGAGCCATAGTCAAGTCCCCAAATGATGTGGACATCCTGCAGAAGGGCCTCACTGAGACAGATGCCTGGTGTCAGAGCCATGGCCTCAATCTCAGTGCTAAAAAGTGCAGTGTCATCCCCTTTGGTAAAAAACTCTGTACCCATGAACTACCACATAGGCAGCAATCTACTTAACACTGAATGCGTGATAAAAGACCTTGGGACCCATGTGGACAGTAGTCTCTCCTTTGATAGTCACATCGCCACAGTAGTCAGGAAGTACTTCTACGTGGCACACTTCATCATAAAAGGGTTCTCATCCAGGAAAAAAGAGGTCATTGTTCCCCTCTACTTGTCACTCATTAGACCCATTATAGAGTACAGCACCCCTTTTGGAATGTACCTCACAAGATATCTGCAGCAGCTGGAAAGGCCACAGAAGTACCTCACAAAGAGGATTACTGGCTTCAAACAAATGCTGCACATTGACCGCCTCAAAAAACTCCAGCTTTACTCTGTAGCATATCGCCTACACCGAGGTGATCTCTGCGTAACATATAAAGCTATGTCAAACCCAGAGCTGTTGGACATGCTACACCTAAAGAAATCCCAATTCCTCCAAGCTACACTCTCTAGGGACCTAAACCTTGTCACCACAATAAACAGGACATGCTGGAGGGATAGATTCCTGTCCCAGAGACTTTCTATACTCTGTAACAAGCTACCCATCTATGTCAAGCAAAGTTCTTCATTAGCACTCTTCAAGAAAAATTTTGATGAGTGGATGGGAAATAGGAAATACATCCCAGAGATCACTTCTGTGTCTCTGCTGGACAGTGGCACAGGAAAATAACATTCTTGGGTGGCATAAGCTATGGTACCTTGCTGGCTAGGCTTACGTAGGCCCTTGGGCCGATAGCCTAGTACCTACCTATGAACCTATGAACTACAAAATCATGAGCAATGTAACATTACTGTGTATTACATTAGTGTACAACAGATAGTTAAAGTAACACCGCTTTGCCCAGTAAATATTAACTCAGTTATACCCACTGCCCTGTAATACCCAGAGCTCCCTATGACATCCTGTCATTTTTGAGCCCGGCTTCATTAAAGTGACTTACACATTAATAAATGGCAGCATAAGAAAGGGCATGGTTTAATCAACAAAAGAACCCAAAGATCGTTAATCTAGAATGTCCTACAGTGGAGATAGTAATCACTGCTAGTCACTTTTCTATTCATATTTTCATATTTCAATTTATATTTTCATAACTGAGAGAGTGACACATTGTTGAGGGCATGATGCTAAATGTCAAAGTAGAGGCAGAAGACAGAAAATACATTATCACTGCAATTGCTGGCAGTTATGAAAAAATGCTTATTTCCATATGCACATTAATATTACCAAATCTAAGTGATTTACAAACTATATAGCAAGGTATAAGATGAAATCTTAGATGCTATTGAGGAAATTTGTCATTGATATTTATACTGGTATGTTGTATATGTTGAGAGGGTTCTACCTGACTTCGTCGACAGCGCAGAAGACCGACAGCGGAATTCGGAGCTCCAGAAGATCGAAAACGAAGAAGACCGGCCCTCGAGTGGCAGAACATCGACAATGCAGAAGACCGACACGACGGATGACAACACCAACGCCGAGGATGCCGACATGGGGAAAGGCTGTGTGAGTATGCGGTAGTGACGGACGTTAGGGTGCGAGGCAGGTAAGTGTGGAGATTGACGGTCTGTGGGGATAGGGGTGGGTTAAGTGAGTTAGGGTTAGGGGCGATAGGGGTGGGTTAAGTGAGTTAGGGTTAGGGATAGGGTGGGTTAAGTGAGTTAGGGTTAGGGGTGGGTTAAGTGAGTTAGGGTTAGGGTTTATAGGCGGGTTAAGTGAGTTAGTAGGTAACGGACCTTAGGGTTAGGGTAAGGTTTAGTGTGGGCTTAAGGATTTTGGTGTGCTTGTGTTGTGTGTGTGGTTTGTGGAATGGGGATGTGTTTTGTTTTTAATTGTTATTGTGGTGTGTGCAGTGTATGGGGTTTCGTGTTTGTGTACCGTCGGTTATTTCGTTGTCGGTTATGTGTGGTTTCGTGTTTATGGACTGTCGAATATGTGGTGTCGGTGATGTGGTTGTCGGTGTTGTGTGGTTTCGACTATGTCAGGTAGAACCGTTGAGAGATATGTAGTGTTATTTATGTTATAATTTTTCATAGTTCTGCAAATATCTTAAAAAAACACAGGCACCCAGAAAGGAAGTTCTTTCTATTGCGTGAAAGCACAAGCCTGGCCAAACAAAAATACTCTTGACACTATCTGTCTAGGTCAGTGGTTCCGAAACTTTGCAAGCTGGAGGACCCCTTTTATAATGGAAACATTTTTGACAGATCTCTATCAGCGGCGGTACACATACATTTCATTTGGATCAACCCCCAATCAGCCACACCACCACCACGCACCCATTACAGTGTCCCATTACTTGGCTAATTCTCCCCAGTTGCTATAAACACTGTTCAAAAATCTGATTATATGCATACTGTTTTCTGCTTTACTTCTACAATGATTACAGATGTTTGGAGTTAATTTAAAACTTGTATTTCAAATTTTATAGCACAAACACTGATGGACATTTGCTAAAGCTAAACAAAGCAATATAGTCTCAGTTAAAACAGACGTAACATTACAACTTCTCTGCTTTTGAAACTCACATTCTAATGCAGAGTGTAAGGAATGATGGCCTAATGCATATTGTAAAGAATGATGGGCTAATGCAGAGTGTAAGGAATGATGGCCTAATGCATATTGTAAAGAATGATGGCCTAATGCACAGTGTAAAGAATGATGGGCTAATGTAGAGTGTAAAGAATGATGGGCTAATGCAGAGTGTAAGGAATGATGGGCTAATGCACATTGTAAAGAATGATGGCCTAATGCACAGTGTAAAGAATGATGGGCTAATGTAGAGTGTAAAGAATGATGGGCTAATGCAGAGTGTAAGGAATAATGGCCTAATGCAGAGTGTAGAGAATGATGGGCTAATGCAGAGTGTAAGGAATAATGGCCTAATGCACAGTGTAAAGAATGATGGGCTAATGCAGAGTGTAAGGAATAATGGCCTAATGCAGAGTGTAAAGAATGATGGGCTAATGCAGAGTGTAAGGAATGATGGCCTAATGCACAGTGTAAAGAATGATGGGCTAATGCAGAGTGTAAGGAATAATGGCCTAATGCAGAGTGTAAAGAATGATGGGCTAATGCAGAGTGTAAGGAATAATGGCCTAATGCACAGTGTAAAGAATGATGGGCTAATGCAGAGTGTAAAGAATGATGGGCTAATGCAGAGTGTAAGGAATGATGGCCTAATGCAGAGTGTAAAGAATGATGGGCTAATGCAGAGTGTAAGGAATAATGGCCTAATGCACAGTGTAAAGAATGATGGGCTAATGCAGAGTGTAAAGAATGATGGGCTAATGCAGAGTGTAAGGAATGATGGCCTAATGCAAAGAATGATGGAATAATGCAGAGTGTAAGGAATGATGGCCTAATGCATAT
>NC_056734.1:358471649-358591649 GCF_019279795.1 Protopterus annectens | reverse complement strand
TAAAGTCAAAGCCAGTCAAAAGGCAGCATATATAAATTGCATTGAGATGTACATAATGTTTTCTATAGCAGTCACATTCTTAGAATTATTAACACCCCTTAACTTTTATTTACATTTAGAGAAGAAATAGTGGGTTCTGAGACACTGGCTAATGGTTGTATGACAACACACATACACACGCACAAATAAAATCTCTCCCCAAGATTCAATAACACCCACACTAAGTGTACACCATTCTGAGTGAACAGACCACACAGACATAACTCGCACCTTCTTCCTCCTAATTTTAGTTTTCCTACTGATATTCTTGCAGCTTTAAATATTGACAGGGATTCATAAAGGTTACCACAAAGTGTAGACTACATGTACATTTAATCTTTCTGAGTGACTAGAAAGCACAAGACATGTGATGAGAATGTTTTTGAATACATATCTTATACAGTTAGTCTTGGCTGTATTGAATTTGGCCCTCTGTTTTTTAAACATAGTCTATGGTACAAAGTGTCATGCCTTCAGTATGAAATGGTCCTTTCTGCCTCTTAACTGTAATAATAGTGCTGTTGTATTATATGTAACAAGTGTGCTACAGATGAAACAGACCATGGGTTCTGAATTCAGTCACTTATTCTCTTCACCTGTTGTACAAAATCTGCTTCAAAGGTGGTGCCAAAAAATTCACCTTTGTCTATAGCTGACTTTCTTGCAAAAAGCGGGTATTCTTTAAAAGTGATACCAATCTCTTTTAAATGATTTATAACCTCATTTACTAAATATCAGAGAATACAGAACAGTTGTCATATCCTGCATCAGCTCTCCTTTTATTGTATTTTAGACTGCCAAAGCACACAACTGCACCTACCTATGGTTAAAAACAGGACTTAAATGTGTTATTAACATAGCAATATTGTGTAATATGTGAAGAATCTTTTTTGAAATGCTCAGTGGGGGAGGGTTTCCAAATGGGGCTGTGAAATTTTGTATTACACTTTGTAGTAATAGAGGAGTAGCACACTATTTTAAAATGGTTCTGCAAAGCTACATTTTGTATTATAACACTTTTATGAGTTGAACTGACATTCTGCTTTGTATGTGGAAAAAGCAAGGTACAACATCTAGTACTGAATTAAAACATGTGCTCACATCTGAGGAAGAAAGACAGTGGTAATGACTATGGCTTCAGCTTTATAGTTTGTGAACCCTTTCTCATTAATACTAATGATAAATGTATTGTAACTGGATTACATTTCCACTACTTAGCCCAACTGTTTTTTTTCACAAGCATTTATCTGGGTCACAAGATCCATTTGATATTTAGCTTATAACTACAGTTGTGTATTTCATTTATGTTTAGTAGTGTCTATTGAAACTTAAGTTGCAACTCTTATACAGCATGATTAATTTGGCATAATTTCAGTTTCAGTATTGTTTATGTATATCAGAATATCTAGTTCAAGTTTTGTTTTTATTTGCATAATGCCCACTAAAGAACCTCCACTTGAGCAAGTTGATGTGCTAACACAAAAAGAGTCTTAACTCACTACCACTGGGTGACGCCTGTAGGTGCTTCGGCAGTTACATCCTAGTGATGCCTCTAGGCATCAAATATTGCTTGTTTAGTTTAAAACTATGCTATTAAAAAGTATTGCAGTATTTCATCTTAATGTGGAAAACACAAGATTTTTGACATTTGACCTCTGTCTGCTGCAGGTAAAGTGATATTTATTACTCTTCATATAATATTTATTTACATTGTCATAAATGTTATGCTTTTCTAAATATCTCGACATCCAAGAGACACAGACAGAACTGCTTAGCCTCATATGAAAGCCCTCAGCTGGATGAACAAAATGCTAGTAACAGTATGGGATTAGCTTTAGGGGTTGCTGATGTATTATAAGTTGTTTACAAAATATTAAAAATTTAATAGTCACTATGTTTACTATGGCTTATAAAATCCAGTTTAAAACCTAGATCCTAAAGAATACCAGCACTAGCCTCCAAACAAGCTTCATGCCTCATGAATGGAGAACAGCAACAGTCATCCCTCTGCACAAACCTGGGCCATCTACAGATCCTGGAAACTACAGACCCATAAGTCTCACTAGTCTTATATGTAAAGCCATGGAAAGAATTATCATGGAAATGATCAATGGTGATATAATAAACTCCAGACACTGGACCCAACCCACTTTGGTTTCATCAAGGGCAGATCATGCCTACTCAACCTGGTGGACTTCTTCATCAAAGCAATGGATGAGGGCAAAATGGTTCACACTGCCTACCTTAACCTGGTCAAGGCATTTGACACAATACCCTATTCAGGCATTGTTGACAAACTCAAGAGGTTAGGTACAAACTCGTATGTCACCCGGTAGATAGCTAACTGGCTCACAGACAGGATCCAGGAAGTTAGAACTGGGGAGTCCACCTCTACAAAGAGGCCAGTCACAAGTGGAGTCCTTCAGGGATTGGTCCTTGGACCACTCCTTTTGACATTTACTTCTCTGAAGTCAAGGCCAATGTCAGTGGTCTCTGGCTGACTAAATTTGCAGATGATTGCAAATTAGGAGCTGTCATTGAATCCCACACTGACACAAATGTTCTCCAGGAGGAGCTGACACAGACAAACAACTGGTGTCAGAGCCATGGACAAAAATTAAATGCCAAGAAATGCATAACAGTATCCTTTGGGAAGTCATCCAACCCTAGTAACTATCATATTGACAACACACCCCTTAGAGTTGACCCATTAGTCATGGACTTAGGGACACACATAGATGGTAATCTAGCATTTGACCATCATGTGCCTACAGTAGTGAGGAAACCATTCTATGTTGAGCAACTTATAAACAAAGGTATGGCATCTAAGTCCAAGAAAGTCATTGTTCCACTGTATTCAGCATTAATCAGACCTATCATTGACTGCAGTGCCCCCTTTGGTATGTACCTAACCAGGCATATTCATCAGTTGGGAGATCCACAGAGGTTCTTCACTAAAACATTACAGGGCATAAGTAAAATGTCCTATGCATAACACCTCAAGGGCTTAGCCCTGTATTCTGTCTCCTAAAGACTTTTGAGGGGATATATGTGCCTGACATACAGGGCATTGTCAGACATCACTCTGATGGACCACCTGAATATCCACAAAACAGACAGCACCAGAATTACCCATTCTAAAGGCTTAAATCTTGCCTGTGCTATAAATAGGACCCGCTGAAGAGACAGGTATGTATCCCAGAGACTACCCCCGTCTCTGGAACAGGCTCTCCATCCATGTGAAGCAGAGTTCCTCCCTAACTCAATTCAAGTGCAACTTGGACAATTGGATGGGGAACAGGAAATTCATCTGTGGTTTGGCACCTATGTTTCTAGTGGACAGAGGCAACCTATAAATGCTTTATCTCCCAAGCCCCTGGTTGTAAATGTTTCATCTCCCAAGCCCCTGGTTGCACTTATCAATGGTACCAGAACTTGTCAGAGATTTGGGATGCATGGCTTGGTGTAGAATAGTGTGTGTGTATTGTAGGTCAGCACCTGCATATAAACTGCAAACATATGCTAACTTCAGTGCCAGAGAGCAAGCATGTATGAGTGTTATAGCTAGTTTGTTTATAAGTTTAATTAAGTTCAAGTTATTGAGCCTCAATCCTGATGTGTTTGTACATAATAACGCTGCTTGAACAGAACCCATGAAGGCTTGTCTATTTTAACCTGAGTGGACAAGTGACATGGTGTCAGAACCGGGATTACAGAGACTGCTTTTCAGAGCTATGAGGTGCAGAGTTAAGTGAAGGTAAACTAAGAGAATGGAGCACAAAAAAGGGCCAGAAACAAACCAAAGGTAATGAAAACTTGCACAAAAGATTTTATATATATAAAAAAACGATAAAACGGAGCATTACAATTAAACAAAATGTTTAAAATTAAGATATTTCATAAAACGATTATCAGAAAAGCACATAAGGTGTTTGGAATTACCTCAGAATTTCAAAAAAGCATGTTTAAAGTAAAACAGGCATGTTTAGAGTAAAATGAGCACAAGAAAAGCACATTGGGCACTAAAAAAGATTAAATGAGCAAAATGAATATAATAAGGGCAAAAAGGGCGCTATAAACTTAAAGTAAGGTGACTGCATTTTTTTTAGCAAAGTACTGTGTTTTGGCATAACTACTATATGTATCAAGGGCATAACTAGAGTTATTCAAAGCATCTCAAAGTGTGTAAAGTGATTACAGTGCATGGTTATTACTGTGCATTTACTCCAAAGAGTTTGTGTACAAGTTGTGACTATTTTGTGAAGTACAGTCAAAATACAGCCATTTTGAAAAGTTTCTTGTGCTGGGTGTGTCTATTCGCAAAGTGATGTCATTACATAGTGTTTCTTTCACTGTAAAGTGTTATTTAGCAAAGTACAGACATTTTGGGAAAGTTTCAGTGTGTTGTGTTCTGTTTATTCACAAAGTGCAGTTATTTGAAATGCTTCTTACTCTGAACTTCTTCTGCCCAGTTTATCCACACACTGCAATTATTTTGAAATATTTCTTATGCTGATAAGAGGTGATTTTTTACAGTACTGTTATTTCAAGAGTATTCCGGGGCCCGAGAGTCTCATTTTGCAAAGTTTAGTTATTCAGAGGCTTGTTGTGCTATTGGACATAGTTACAAATACTGGCATAAATTTCTGGCATATGTATATTTGTGTGTGTGTGTGTGTGTGTGTGTGTGTGTGTGTGTGTGTGTGTGTGTGTGTGTGTGTGTGTGTGTGTGTGTTCATGCATACTTGCAGAAACCTTCACTGGTATGTGCTAATATGGCAGATGGATTTCGAAAACCATCACCACTTGTATTTGATCAGAATATTGCAGAGTATTGGAGAATATTTGAGCAAGAGTACAATATTTTTATACAAGCAGCTTATTCTGACAAAGACGCATGGACCAGGACATTCATTTTGCTAAACCTAGCTGGGTCAGAGGCCATTGAAAGAGAGCATTCATTTGTGTATACACCAGCAGTATATGAGAGAGAAGGTAAAAACTGTCATATTGTTTTACAAGGGAAGATCCCGAGTGTTTGAAATGCAAGTTCAGGGAAATGTGTAACCCCCAGACAAGCATTACATTAGAGAGTCGTTTGTTTTACATAACAGATCTGAAACCAGGAAAACTTTTGCAGCTTATATTACTGACCTGAGAAACAAAGATAAAATGTGTTGGTTTGGTGACTTAAAAGATGAGTTAATAAAGGACAGGCTTGTGTGAGATATTAATAGTACTGCAGTGAAAAAGATTTTGCTTCATGACAGTGATTTAAATCCATGAAGTAACAGAAAGGCACACAAGTATGCTTGTGAGTGAAAAGAACATGGTTTCAGCAGGTTCCAGAGCAAATGTAGACAGCATGCAACATGTGACTAGCAGAAGCAGGCCTAAGCACATGGTACTTGCTACCCCTGCAGGCTCCCTAGGTAAAACCAGTAGTTTTCCAGCAAGTTCTAAGAAAAGGAGCATGCTCCGTGCAGTACAAGTGTGAATCAGCAAAACCCAAATCAAACTTTATTGTTAACTGTTGCAATTATCGTGCCAGTCATGAGTCTAAAAGCGAATAATGCTTAGCATTTGGTCAGCAATGCCAGAAGTGTAAAAAATGGAATAATTTTCAGAAGCTTTGCAAATCAAGTAAACCTCACAAACATGAAGAAGAGTCACTCAAAAAAGCAAGTTGCTGCAATTCTACTTTCTATGTAGATGGTGTATCAGTATTTGGTGAAGACATTGATGCAGTAAATTTGTTGGCAAAGAGGGAAGTGTTTTGTACTGTCCAGATCAATGGTAAATCCACCAAGCTTAAAGTGGACACTGGCTCAAAGTGTAATGTTTTGTCAGCAGACACATTTGCTATGGTAAAACTGGTGAAGAACTCAATGTGATTAGTTGTGCGAAACTTGTTGCTTATGGAGGTGAGGAAATTCAAATTGAAGGGTCAGTAGTGCTTTCATGTTATTTGGCTAGGAACTGTTAAAACTTGTTAATCTCAGAGATAGTTTGAGAATGAATTTGCTATCCTTTGCCAAAGAAGTTCATCATATAAGCACATATCCCAGTTCCAATTTTACTGAAGCTGTTTTCTTAGAATATGCTGATGTTCCTGATGACAAGTTGGGCAAACTTCCAGTTGTGTATTCTGTGAAGTTAGACCCAGAGGTCAGACCAGCAAGAACAGTTCCGATAGCTATGCAAGATAAAGTTAAAGCTCAATTGGATAAAATGGTGCAGTAAGGTGTGATTTGTACAGTCATAGAACCAACTGAATGGGTGTTGTCCATGGTAGCAGCCCACAAAAAAAGGCAAAGATGAAATCAGAATATGTATTGACCCAAGCGATTTGAACAAAACATTGAACAGACTGCATCATCCAAGGCGTACAGTCGAGGAATTCGCAGCCCTAATACCAAATGCTACTATTTTTTTTCTGTCTTGGATGCAAAAAGTTAATTTTGGCAAGTAATGCTTGATTGTAAATCCTTATTACTGACTACTTTCAGTATCCCATTTGGCAGATACAGATTCCTTAGGATGCCATTTGGAATAAATTCTGCAAGTGAAGTCTTTCAGCATGCAATGGAGCAAATTCTTTTAGGTTATCCTTGTGCCATAGTAGTAGATGATTTATTGTTTGGAGGCATTGATGAAGCAGAGCATGACAGAAATCTTAAGAGAGTTCTAGACAGAGCAGGTGAAGTGAACTTAAAGCTTAATCCTCTGAAGTGCAAATTTAGACTACCATAAGTTAGATTTGTAGGTCATTTATTTACTATCACTGGCTTGCGACCAGACCTGTCCAAGCAAACAGCCATTCTTGAGATGCCAGCTCCAGATAATGTTCAAGCTCTACAATGTTTTCTTGGCATTGTCAACTATTTAGGTAAGTTTATACCAGACTTCAGTGAGCTGACAGCACCTTTAAGAGAGCTGATGCACAAAAAATGTTGTATAGTCTTGGCTGGAAGAGCACCAGAAAGCATTCGAAGACGTTAAGAAGAAAATTGCCACCACCATCTACATTAAGATACTATGATGTCAATAAACCAGTAACTCTTTCCTGTGATGCTTCAAAATTTGGATTTTATCTATGGTCGAGCTACTGAGATTGAAACTGATCACCAACCTCTAGTTATAATTTTAAAGAAGCCTATGCATTCAGCTCCAGCGAAATTACAAAGAATGATGCTGAAATTGCAAAAGTATAACTTCAAACTAGTCTATACAAAAGGGAAACTCCTTTATCTGGCTGATACCTAATCCAGATCACCCAGAAATACAATGGAAGAGCTTCATGCAGAGAATTTTGACTTTGATGTCATGGAAGTACGTAATTTTTCTACCATGAGACTTGATGAGCTGAGAGATCATACAAAGACTTGATCCAATTTTGCAAAAGCTCAACCACTACATTAATGTTGGATGGCTATCAAAGCAATCTAGTGTACCATCTGAAGTGCAAACATATTTTCCTTAGAGAGATGAGATGTTGAAGGAAGATAGCATTATTTTCAAATGTCCTAAAAATGTTGTTCCTGCTTTCTTACGGCATAAATATATCCAGATTTTGTATTGTGGTCACCCAGGTTCCAAATCTACCAAAAGAAGAGGGGAGGACTGGTATTTCGGCCTTCTTTAGCAAAATACATTGATAAAGTACTTTCTTCTTGTTCAGTATGCAATAGTACTAAACTGCATTTGCAAAAAGAACCATGTTAGCTAAGTCAAGTTCGTGAACTACCTTGGTCAACAGTAGCCACTGATATATTCGAGTGGAACAATTAGCATTACTTAGTGTTGGTAGACTCTTATCCAAACTGATTTGAGATTGATTTACTACCTAATGTAATGTCCACTGCTGTTATTAACAAGTTGTAATGTTATTTCTCAGTCCATGGTAGTCCACACAAAGTTATTTCTGACAATGGTACCCAATTTACCAGTCAGTTGTTTCAGATATTTGCAAGAGAATGGGACTTTGTATATGTTAGTAGTCCAGAATCTGCACAGTCAAATGGGCTAGTTGAACGTGTAGTACAGAGTGCAAAGCAATTGCTAGAGAAATCAAAGTGTGATAATACCGATGTCTTTTTCAACTTACTTAATCTCAGAAACATATCCTGTGACAATATACTTTGCTCGCCTGCTCAGAGACGTCTGTCTAGGCAAACCAGAACAACATTGCCTATTAGTTCCAGTTTGTTGAGGCCTAAAGCTAAGAACAACAGGACAATTAGAGCTCAACTTTTCAGAAAGGATTCTTTCCAGAAGTCCAGTTATGACAAATCGAGCAGATTTCTTCATTCCTTGTAGGAAGGAGAGACAGTGAGGATACAAACAGCGAAAGGGTTCAACCAGATTGGTCAAGTAACAGGTATATGTACTGAGCGGAGATCCTGCTTCATAAAATCTGAGGGTGTGGAGTACAAGAGAAATCGCAGACATCTTCCTGTACCAGAATAGATATTGCAGCATTGTTCCTGTGATACAGACTCTAGATCTCAGAGCAATCTAGTAAATGTCTTATGTGTCTTACCTTCTACTTCCATTCCTGATGATGTTCCTGATGTCTCCAAAGTTGAACATTCAGCAGAGACAGTCCCAGTTGCTATACCCAATTCCAATTTCTATGTCAGATGATTTGGTCATATTTCCAGACCTAGTGTGAAGTATGCAGCAACCTGGACATAATTGTCTATATGTATTTAGTTTTGTATAATTGCATGACAAAGAATTATTTGTATCAATTGTATATCAATCAATGTCATCAATATTGCATGACTCATTTCTCAAAGAGGGAGGATGTAGAATAGTGTGTGTCTGTTGTACCTTTAAGAAGCATTTCAAGGTCAGCATGTGTATATAAATCGCAAGCACTTGCCAGCATCAGTGCCATTTTGAGAGTGCAACCAGAGAGTGAGCATGTATGAGTGTAATAGCTAGTTTGTTTATAAGTTTATCTAAGTTAAAGTTATTAAGCCTCAATCCTGATGTGTTTGTACACATCCAGACAAATCCCCCAATGAAATAGCAACCCTCTTCAACACACACACTTCATAGACACCATCTCCAAACTCTCTGCCACCTTCCCAGAAACAAATTCTAAAGCTAGCAAACAAACGCTCATGCAACCTTCACACAACCACCAGAATGCTTGCTTTTCCTTCTCCCCTATCCCCACAGCTACCATTCGCAAATTACTACTCAAACGAAAACCCTGTGCATTTGCTCCAGATAATCTACCCCCAGATTACTTACAAATGTCAGCCAAATCTAGAGCCTACCCCATTAGCATATTAATCAACAGATCCCTCCAAGAGTCTCATGTACCTGTAATCTGGAAACATACTCCCATTTCACAAAGGTGGCCCTAACATAGATTTCACCAATTTCCAGCCAATTGCAATACTCTCCCCACTATCCAAAATCATGGAGAAATGCATCCATGCTCAGCTCCTAAATTTCCTAACAGAAAATAAGATATTATCTCCATCCCAACATGGATTCTGCCCATATCACAATACCACCACTGCACTCCTATCATTCATAGACACTGTGACCCAAGCAAGGGACACTGGAAAAATTGTCTCCTCTCTCTTTCTGGACCTCTCCAAAGCCTTTGACACCATATCCCACCCTTTATTCCTGGCAAAGCTGTCCAATCTGGGAATGTTCCACCCCTACTCTTAGCTGGTTCTCTGATTATCCAACCAGCAGACAGCAAGCCACCAAATAGCTCCACTCTTTCTCACCATTCCTCAATATACACACAGGAGTTCCCCAAAGATCCATATTGGGACCACTCCTTTTGAGCATATTCATTAATGACTTCCACTCCAACCTCCCCCTAAATCCTGTAATACAGTAGACAGATGACTCAACCATTATCTGCATTGCTGACTCTGCTGATGAACTCCTAGCTAGGACCCAACATGCTTTCTCAATCACTGAGGAATGGATGAATAACAACCATCTAGCCCTTAACCCCAGAAAAACTAACCTGCTTCTATTCACCCCCCAAAAAAATCACCAAACAAACAGAGCAGATTTTAATATCTATTCACAAAACAAAGCCTACATTAGAGCAGTATCACAAACTAAACTTCTAGGAATTATAACAGATGAACACTTAACCTTCGAGCTACACATCCAAAACTGCATCGAAAAAAAATCAGAAACTGGGCACCCTCTATAAGCATAAATTGTACCTCACACCTACCACTAGACAAACCCTTGCACTATCTTATTTGCTTCCTTCACTTTTATACAGTGCCCGTTTGTTCACTAACATTCAAAGCTCATTAAAATGCAAGATTGAGTCCTGTTATAACAAGATTACCAGGTTCGCTACCAACACAACTTACTCCTCCCATCACTGAATCTCCCTACGCAAACTAAAATGGCTTGAAATTCCGCATCACCAAACCAACTTGCAGTAAACCACAGCTCACAATATCATTACCAAACCTTCCAATTATCCATCCCTCACCTCCCTGTTTACTCGCCATAAACTCTCCTGACAACTCAGATCTGAAAGTCAATTCCTTCTAAAAGTGCAAATACCCAGTCTAGCAGTTGGTCAATCTCTCTACTCATGTGCTGTTGCTAAAAGTTGAATTCACACCCAGCTCTATCAGAACTATTTCTAATCACATATCCTTCAAAAAGGCTCTAAAACAGCATCTCTGAGCCCTATGGCAATGTACATGTGCCTACGACTACAGAGCATCTTTCCCCCACCTGATCTCACTAACTTTTTTCTCTCCTCTGCTTAACAGTTATGTAACTATCTCTTGCTGTCTTCACTTTACAATATCCAAAGCAGATGATATATTGTACTTTGTATATTTTGCATATAATGTCTACTGCCTTTGTTATTTTAGCTAGAAATTTATGATATGATTGTATGTCTGTTTTTTTAAGTTGTTATCCCTCTATGTATGTAGAAAATGTGACTGTATTTAAATTTCTTTTGTATGTGGAGATTTTCTCCCCAGGCTTACACTGAAAATGGGCACTGTTTGGCCCAGTGGACCATCCCAGAAAACAAATGCAAATAAATAAATAATAAAGCTGCTTGAACAGAACCCACGAAGGCTCGTCTATTTTATCCTGATTGGACGAGCGACACTAGGCTTAAAAACACCCTTGGGGTTGTTAGCCTAGTAAACACCTATGAACCTTTAAATACCCAAACCTCTTATTTCATGATAGATTCACCACCTGAATATATTCTTCTGTGACCAACAGATAGAAATACATCCTAGGCGCCGAGTAGAATTTGGCTATATTTTGTACTGGTGCTTCTACTGTTATTAGATAGGGAAAGAAATGTGAGGCACATTGAAGTTCATTCTATTACTTTTGATATATTGATGGAGAATGTGAAGCCACAGTGCACAAGCTGTCTTTGCTGTGTCCCCCCAGCACTTGTTATAAAAATGTAATGAAGAGCCGCAGCAAACGTAGGACCCTCTGTTTCAGCAGTGATTGTAACAGAATAATAACGCAGACTCCGACTATCATAATCGAGTAGCCTTGTCTGCGTAACTAAAGAAGGAAAAACAGATTAGTACAGCAATAGTCACTTTATTTACTTCATGAACTCAGCCGCAAAGATATTTTTAGATAAAATATATAGTTTAGGAGAATGGATGGGCTCAGTAAAATGAAACAGGTGAGGTTAGCTTGAATGAATGTGCCATGTCCCCAGACAAAATGTTCATTCAGCACAAGCCCCGCCCCTGTGGATAACGAGAGAGGGTTGACTTAACATAAGAGTTTGCAACTCAGATACTCTTCTTTCAGAAGTCACAACAGTCAGTAAAACTGTTTTTCAAGTTATGGACCTCAATTTAGCCAGGCTAGTTGGTTCGGATGGTGCAAGTGTAAGGTTCTCTAACACAAAATTAAGATCCCAAGGGACCACTGGTTTACTTGGAGGCCTCTTGTGCAAAGCCCATTTCAAAAACATTTTGACACGAGACTGCATTGAAAGAGGAGTATCCATGGACATCCAAGCAGAAATGTCTGATAAATGATTCTTGATAGAGGAATAAGAAGCGCCATAGGATAGTAACTCACACAAATGTTGTAACATCAGAGAAAAAGAAGCTCTGACTGAGTGCTGTTTATGTTGTTGGCACCAACCTGAGAACATTTTATATATATGATTTTCTAATAGCAGGCTTTCTTGCCTCCATTAGTACCTGCTGCATGACCTCAGTAAATAGGTGACTAAAGAAATTAAGGCCTTATCATCCAGGTCATCCAGGCAGTCAATTAAAATTGATTGATGTTGGGGTGTATCAAATACTCCTGTTCTTGTGTGAGCAGATCCAGTCTGTGAGGAAGCTTGTGGAAATTCTCCCAGGTCCATCACCAAAAAAAAGGGAGAACTATGGTTGCCTGGACCAAAAAGGAGTCACCAAAGTGATCTTGGGAGATTCTTTTTCAATATTCAGAAGTAGCCTGGATATTAGTGGAAAGGGTGGAAGAGCATATAGGAACATTCCTGTCCAAAGAAAAGAAAAGTCATCTGTATTCCATACCTTCTTGCATGGAGTTGTGGAAGAAATCTTGCCACTTGATTCTTCAGAGAGGAGGAAAAGAGGTCTATTTGAAGAAGTCCCCCCAGATGGATCATATCTTGGAAAACCCCCTGATATCATTTCCATTTGTGAGGGTCTGCCCTGGTCCTGCTAAGCTTGTTTGCCACACAGTTTTGTTTTGATAGAATGTGGGATGCCTGTAGAGTGAGATTGTGGTGTGAAGCTATATCCTAAGCTAACATGGCTAGTCTACAAAGGGAGTACAACCTGGTTCCCCCCTGCTTGTTGATGTACCACATGATTGTGGTATTGTCTGTATCAACCTGAAGAGGTCCCTTGGGACAAAGATGATTCAGAGAGTTGAATTTTGATACTTATGCGCTTGTGTCTGTCCTTGTTGTCCCACACACCCTGCACTTTTATCACTTTTGAAACTGCTCCCCAAGTAATGTCCAAGGTGTTTGTGGTGACTGATTACTTTGGAGCATTTAGGGAGAAGGAGAGACCTGGATTTAAGGGGATCTGTTGTCTCCACCAAATGATTTCTTTTCTGACAAACCCTAGCACTGGGATTTGAATTGACAAAGGGTGTTGGTGCTGGGGCCACAGAGACTTCAGATACCACTGTATCTTTCTTATATGGAGTCTTGTCATGGTTATAGAAACGTAGAAGCCATTAGACCCACAATTCTGAGGTATTCCTTTGCAGTGACCGAAGTTTGAGCAGGAAACCTTGGAAATAGATCTAGATATTATACCTCTCATACTATACTGATTTTTGTAGAATGTCCAGATTTTTGCCTCATATGTTGGGCCTGATCCTTTTGTAACTTTCTGGCAAATCATCGATGGTTGAAGACATTAAATAATGACACACATTCGATTTTCAGACTTCATATCCTTCAGAAAATGCATGCTAACAAAATCTATTATGCTATGAAGTTTCTATGTTTATAAGAGAAATATTTAAAATGTGTTCCTTTTTTGTGCCTTTGTCCCTCCCATTATTTTTGGCTTTGTACAGAATTCTTGTGCTTAGACTTGAGAGGAATGCTAGATATAGATCATTGTTTTCTTGTGGAAAAAGAGCTCTTTAAACTGAGGTGTCTGAAAATCAAAGTTGCAGAAGTATGCAATTTTTCCCATGCCTATCAGTAATTTTTTTATCAGAAAGAGTTGGATTGTAATAAACTAAGTGTTTAGAAGTAGTGGGATGAACTAAAGCTAGAGTTACTGGGTCAGGTTTGGGAATAGTATATAATAACTTAAAAGACTGAAGAACTTTATACATCCTGTCTGCATTTTTAGGGACAGCTGGCTGACAGAAAATTAAAGACTGTAACACACGCATTCTCTAAAGCAGACAGAACAGGAGGAATGGGTATACATCCTAGAAATTTCTTCTGCAACAAGTTATTGTATTTTTTGATTGAGTGAGAAGCCTCAGTGTTCTCCCACTGAAAACACAGGCACATTTTAGTTATAGACTCAGAGACAGAGAACCCCCCCCCCCCACAAAATAAAAAACTAAGCACTATGTGTCTGAATCAGAAATCTAAGAAAAAAAAACTATATCCTCCCCCCCATTTTCCTGTTCAGATACAGAAGCTTGAATCTCATCAGGAAAAGAAGTATCCCCCTTTCTTTTACCAGAACTACTTTACGAAGAAGGATCAATAGCCTGAGTTAAACCTGGAGCTAGACCCTGTAAACAACTCCTGTCTAAGGAAATTTGAGGAGTAGACATCTGCATAGTTTTCTGTTTCTTTTTTATTGGAAAATTGAGGCCAGCCATGTTACTAATGACAGAGTACAGTTGTGTAAAATCTTACCATAACAGCATATGTCCTTCTCTTCACTGTTACAGTATTCTAAACAGAAAGGATTTCCTGTCCAGGTGAACCCAACACTCGGCTTGTATACAAAAGCCTAATGATCTTGTATGCATTGTATGTCAAACTTATGATCTCACAGAGCATAGGGCATAAAAAGGAAGTATGGATACAAATACCCAGAAATTAATTGTCTCGGAAGAAAACAGTCTCCATAGGACAAAGGACCCCATACACATCTAGAAGGACAAACTGCAGAAGAAAAAGGAGAAACCCTCGGCTAGAAGGTAATCTAAAAACAGAACAAACAAAAGGGGGTTAGAAGGAGGGAGCGAGTACTGCAGTAGTGAAGAGCAGGACATCTACTGTTACGGTAAGATTTTACACAACTGTACTATGTCCTTCTATAACACTGTTGCAGTTTTCTAAACAGAAGGGAGAGAAAAAAAGCTCCAGAAACAAAATGGGAGGGGGAAGGCTGAGAAGAGCCCTCAACTAATCCATATAATATTGTTTTATCAAACCTGCTTTGGCCCTAGAAACCATAACCAACTTTTATAATGCTTAGTAAAGGTATGAACTGAAGACAAAGTAGCAGCTTCAAGGATGGAATTTGTGTCCAACCCCTTGAAGAAAGCACCAGATTAGGTAACAGGCCTAGTGGAATGAGATCTAACAGAAGTAGACAGAGATTTGCCTAGAAAAGTATAACAAAAGGAAATGGCCTTAGATATCCAGGAGGAGAAGGTTTGCTTAGAAACAGCCAGACCCAATGTCCTAGGATGAAAGGAAACAAAAAGCTGATCAGACTTATGAATGGCCTTAGTTTTATTCAACTAGTACCTGAGCTGTCTGTGCAAATCCAAGGTGTGCAGGACCCTCTCACTAGGAGACTGAGAAGAAGGAAAAAAGAAAGGGAGCTGTACCGACTGATTCAAGGGCAACTCATTTACTGCCTTTGGCCTACAAGAAGGATTAGTGCAATGGGGCACCCTGTCCCTGTGAAATAAACAAAAAGAGGAATGCCCATATGGGTCTGTAACTCAGAAACCCTCTGAGCAGAAGTAAGAACCAGCAGCAAAACAGTCTTCCAGGTACAATGTTGCAAAGTAGCAGAATCTGCAGGCTCAAAAGGAGCCTGAGTCAATTTTTGCAAAACAAAATTAAGGGTCCTAAGGAAGAGAAATAGGTTTCCTTGGAGGCCTAATATGCAGGCTGCCTTTAAGAAACTACTTGACCTCAAAATGAGAAGCCAAAGGAGGATTCAAGGACAAACAAGCAGAAATGACTGACAAATGGGCCTTCACAGAAGAATAGACCAGACTGGAGCAGCTCACACAAATAAGAGAGGACCAGAAGGACTCCCACCGAAAAAGTATCCTGGTTATGAGCACAGCACCAGAGAGAAAATCTTTTCCATTTGGACATATAAGATTTTCTGGTAGAGGGTTTCCAGGCCTCATAAAACTCTGAGTACATCCTCAGAAAAGAGGTGCTTGAAAGGGATAAAAATCCAATCACCCACAGTGTCAGTTGAAGAGTGGACAAGTGAGGATGGATGAAAGACCCCTTGTCCTGTGTGAGGAAATTCAAGCAGTGAGGTAACTTGTGGTGATTTCCCCTGGGAAGATACATTAAGAGGGGCAACCATTACTCTCTTGGCTAAAAGGGAGTCACTAGCAAGATTTTTGAGGAGTCCAGCTGAATCTTCTGCAGGAATATTGGCAGTAGAAGAAGAAGAAGAGGGAAAGCATAAAGAAACATCTTTTTCTAAGAAGAAGAAAGGGTGTCCATTTTCCATTCCAAATGGCATGGCACTCTGGAACAGAAGAGAGGAAGCTGCCTGCTTAGAGGGGAGTCAAAAAGATCTACCTGAGGAATACCCCACTGATGGACAATGTCCAGAAACATGTCTCTGCAAAGCATCCATCTGTGAGCCTGTGTTTTGGACCTTCTCAGAGAGACTGCCACTAGATTGTGTTCTTAAAGAATGTATGCTGCCTGAAGAGTTAACTGATAACCGAGATCCATCTGTCAAGCCTGAGCAGCCATCCCGCAGAGGAGGTAAGATTTTCTGCATCCCTGCTTGTTGACATACCACATAACTGTAATGTTGTCTGTGTACACCTTCAAGGGGCCTGGAGGGAACATGAGTTGAAAAGCTTGAAGGGCTAGAATCAGAACACTCACCTCTTTGATGCTGATATGGTCTGACATCTGATGGGGAGGCCAGAGACTCTGAACATTCAGATGACCAAAAGAAGTCCCCCACCCCATGTCTGAGGCATCAGTGAGCAGTTCTTGAGAAGTGACTGGAGGCTGAAAAGGTCGGCCTGGGTTGAGAGCAAACTGTTGAATCCAGCACTCGAATTCATGCTGTACACAGTGAAGAAGAGGCACACTTTAATCCTCAGGATGACAATAATGCAGCCAAATTGAATTAAGGTACCACTGAAGCTTCTGCATATGCAGTCTGTCAAGAGGGATCATTGGAATAGAAGAGGCCATGAATCCAAGGGCCCAAAGAAACTCCCTGGCTAGCCTGGCAGTCAGAGGAAGAAAAACCTTTGGAGGTCGAAGAGAGGCCAACATCCCAGATACACATGATCCTGAGACTGAGTTAGGACAGACTTTTGGAAATTGATAGTGAACCCCAGATTGTGAGGAAGAGAGATTCTGTAACTGGTGACTTGGACAACCTGCCTGAAGCAACAAGTCATCTAGATAAGGAAAAATCTGAATGCCTTGAATCTGCAAAAAGCAATCACAGGAGCTAGACATTTTGTGAATACCACTGGGCCAGTAGAAAAGCCAAAGGGCAGAGCAGAGAACTGAAAATGAAAGGAAGACACAGAGAAAAGCCTTAACAGCCAAAGTAGAAACAGTGTAAACATTTTTACCAATCATCTCCACTGCCTTACTATCCTTACCATAAGGCAAAAGTTTGGAAGAGGGCAAAAGCTTAGAAGGTTTGTCAGAAGAGGCTGACACCACAGCAGGATCATCAGAAGGATGTTTAAATAAAAATTGATAACCTTATGAACCAGGTTTCTTCAGTGCAGGAGGCTAACAATCAGGAGACATGAAGGCAGCAGTGAAAGCATCTAACAAGACAGCCAACACAAGAGGAGCCAGTGGTTTAGGAGTATCCACCTGAAGCAACTTATAATATCTTCTCTGAATATCAGACACTTGAGAAAAATCCCACTTGAAGTATTCTATCATCCTAGCAATTGTGCCTCCAAAGTCCAATTCCTCAAAAGGAGGCTCAGGGCTAACAGATTCCTCTTCATCAGATTCTAAGCCAAAGGTGGAGGCATCTGTGAAGAACAGGACAAAGTCCCCTCATCAGACAATGAATCCTCATCCGAGGAATCTAGTACCTTAAGTCATTCAGAAGGGTAGAGGTCCAAGGAGAAGCAGGTACTGAAACCCCTTGAGGAGGCATTAGGGCCATCAAGGCAGAAAATAAGCCCTGAGTAAACTCTTGCCATTCCCTTTGAGGATCCTTAGGATGGACTGAAACATGCTTCAAATCAGCCCTAACAAATACAGGGGGTTCTGACCCTTGATACGATTTGATAAGAGAACTCCCTCCCTGACCAATATCTGCAGACTCCCTCCAGAACCTCTGAGATAATCAAATGTGGTTCCCCCCTGAAGTCTGGAGCAGATGCCTGCAAAGCCTCAGAGGACATGCATGCGAAAAGGCGGATCCATACTGGCCTCAGACAAGGTTGCACAAGAGGAATCTGATGTAGATGCCAAATGGCATAGAGAGCTATTACCTGTTACTAGAGGGACGTTTGGTGGAGGCTGGACAGCTAAAGAATCTGTCCGAGACCTCTTGGTTTTCTTCTTACCTAGTGGGAATATGTTGGGGTTAAAGGCTTTGCCATGGTACCCTGGAGTAGCTTTTTAAGCCACTATTTTTAATTGGTCAGGGAAAACAAATGGTTTCTTAGTGTCTTAGGCACAAACACATTACAGATACTACAAGAGGTATGGTTGTGAGAAGCACCCAAACAAAAAAGACACTGTTCATGACAATACTTATGGGGAATCCATCTCCCACACTTGCCCTTCTTGGATAACATGATGAACTATAGGTAGCAAAATTAAATACAAGAGCAAAAAAAGTAAAAAAAAAAACAAGCAACCCCGACAGGGCACTTAGCTTCTGGCTAAGTATTCATACAGCAACAAAGCATTTAAACCAACTAGCAATAATGGCATTTGAACTGGCAGGAAAGAAGTTCTGGGTAGTCATGTCCATATATGTCTTTTCTGCCCTAACTTCTGCATGGGGAGCATACGTATGACATATAGCGCACATAAGATCATTAGGCTTTTATACACTGAGACAGCATCAGGCTGCCCTGGGTGGGAGATCCCTTCTATTAAGAATACTACAACAGTGATATAGAAGAACATCAAAAGTTTCCCCAGGGAGGGGCACAGCATTATGATACAACAGGGAAGCCTTCACTGTTCCCTCTCTTAGGATCAACAAGATTGTCACTCTGTTGTCCACTGAGGAGACCCCCAACAGCTACAGAGGACATGGCTAATCCCGGTCCATAGTGGCTGTAGGTGCTACACAATAGGGTTCTAGAGTAAAAGATTATTGGTCTGAGGTTTAACAAATGGCTACAGCGGAGTCACCCACATGTGGCTGACACAAATTGCTAGCCTTCTTTGGTGGCAAAAGGGTGTTTGCTTAACCTTTTATTTTTGTGGATGGAAGAAAGAGTGGCTGTGGGACTGGTAGTTTGTTCCATGATCAAGACAAAAATGGTCCCTCTTTCCTGGGCAAGACAAGCAACAATAGCTGGTAAAAATTACAAGTCTTTAAAAGTCACTTTTTCACAGAAAAAAACAGTAAACAGTTTTAAACACTTCCCCAGTTCCCCAGGAGTAAAATAAACAAATTTTTTAAAGAAAGAATGGTTTTCAGTTACTTTACTCAAGTTTTAAACTGACTGAAAAACAGAGCTCTCCCTTTTAAAAGTATGATACAGTCTTGTGACAGTCCATTGAAACATAAAATTCCTAGTTTTAAAACAACTGTCCCAAAGAGGAAAGTGATAAAACACAAACAATATTTAGAAAATAGAAGTTTTTCCCAAAATGAAATAAGGGAACTAATCTGCCCAGCAAAGGAACAGCACAGAGCAGACAGTCGATACTTGAAATCGTTAGATGAGCATACTGTTCGGTGGCAGTAAAGCTCTGAAGGCCTTGGTGCCTAAACTTGTCTTTTAGTCATCTCAAGCTTGAGCTGCCTGACACTTTGGGTGTGTGGAACATGCTCTGAAGCTTTGGAAGCTGCCTGGTTGTTATATCCTTGGCTATAACATATATAGCTACTGCAGTAGTGATCAATATGATGAACGCCAGTTTATAAATGCAATGTTCAAAAAGAAGCATGAAAAATGCAAATTATATAAATGTAAACTGTAACAGATGATACATAAAGGAACTGTAAATATGATGCAGACATTAATTAGGATAATGTGAAACATAATTTTGACAGATGATTTAAACTCACATTAAATATTTATTAGCTGTATACAAACTGAACACAATATACAATATAAATTGATACTTACGGAATAATTGCAAAAACCTTTGCCATTAGATATAGTAATTTAATTTTCTTAAAATTAGACTGTATAGGTAGAATAAAATATCATTGGATTACTATTTTTTTCAGATTCTTTATATTTAGTAAATGTACAAGTTATGTTAGTACCGGAAGGAGGAAAAGTCAGATGTTATTCAGCCTTGCCTAATGAAGTTGGATAAAGCCATTTTTAATAAATCAAGATTCATTCTGACTCATGCTATTAGATTAACCTAAATTATCTTAATCTTCTGACAAAAGGTATGTCCAAAATATCACACTCTTAACAATGCTATATTTAATTCCATTCAACATGATAAGCCTTTTGAACATCTAAAGTAGTTAACAACACTGCACTGCAGTATTAATTATAATCAGCACATTTAATTGCTGTTCTAATGTAATTAAATGGAACTGCCCTTAATAAATACTAATATTGATGTGTGACAATTTTAGTTTAGATGGGAATGATATTTTCATCAGTATTATATATTTGAAGTTCAAAAGTAATTTTCATCTAATAGAGCACCTTTATGATTTTTAAAACTAAGTTACAGCAAGCAACACTAAATTATACAGTAAAACTTTAAGATTATTAAACATTCTGCAGAATATTTGCATAGGGATTGGCTGTGATACTTTTTTTTTTAATTTAAGAAAGCTATGTTTCCTAAAGGCACACTTTCATTCTGCTAATCTGGTTTTCTGATCCCTGTGGTACATAACATTTTTATTGCTTAACAGCTGTAAATGATATAACATTTTTTTTTTTTATTTTGTGTAGTTATGCTCATGGCCTATAATTGTGAGTAATCTGTTTGGCTGTCGTGTGCTTTTTAACATTATTTGATTGGGGATTGTCTCAGCAGTGCTTCAACTGATTTGTTTGTGAAATAATTATGTAGAGTTTACTTTTAAAATATTTCTAATTTATACAGATAATTGATATCTGAGCAAAATACATAGGCATATAGAGTTTTCCCTGACCAGACTATGACCTGCACTGATCCTGCAGATCCGCACCTGTTGGATGAAACCACCTTTCTAGTGCCATAGCATTATGCTTTGGTTATTATGCTATGGTTGAAATCTATCCTTCTTTTTCATTTAAAAAAAATGGACCACTGCCTTAGTTTGTCATCTCCAGCTGGATCTCTGTCACTCTCACAGCCTTGCTGCTTTAGAACTGTATGTGTCATCCAGAGAAATGGACACAGTCCCAAAGTTGCTTATTGTACCCCCCCCCCCCAAAAGGCTTGAAGATATTCCCATTTGGTTCATCAGTTCCTCTCAATATTCCTTCCATCACACAATGCTCTAATCAAAGTCAATGCTGCTCCATCTTTTCTGGGAACAACCTTCACAATTTCTATCCTCCTTCCATGTCTCAAGATGATTTGCAAGAACCTCTTTGAGGCTGTCCGAAAGTCATAGTCTGTGACCATTCTATACTCCACCCACTATCAGGCCATTCTGGACAGTCAGTACCTCTCAGTCAAATCTGGATATAACCCTGCTATAATTATTATCCCCTCGATTACTGAAGTCCTGAACAGGCTCTTTTGGATGTGAGAGGTAAACTCTTCCCATACAGGGGGCATCTGATTTATGTTCCAAGTACACTCTCATCATTTTTTGGGTCTACTGGACCTGCCCATCTTCTGCCTGGCTATCTGAATACTCTCAACATCAGCTGACAGCTCAGCACATCTCTTGCCATGAATGTTCAGAAAATATTTCCTCAGTTCTGATGACATTGCAACAAGTCAGTGTGTGCTGTGACAGCATGTGTAATAATGAAAACCAGTGATGCAGGAGAAGTAGTACAGCTTCCATCTTGGCTGTGGAACATTAGCTCAAATCGATGTCCTTCTGCAGATATTGGAGGAGTCATCAGATTTCATCTGTAAGGTCTGCATATGTATTATGGCTCTGTAGGAGGCCTATGACCAGGTATCTTGAAATATCTTTTAGGATGTGCAGGGCTGTACGCTGTCTAAATGATGTGGTTGAATGCCCTTCCGACTCTGTGTTTGTGGAGTGAGACTTGTGTCTTTACTCGTGATGATAGCTTGAATGCATTCATTTTGGGCATATGTGTATGGGTGTCTGCATTCCTTATCCTCATTTACTTTAATGAAAATCAAATTACCGGGGTGGTCTATACAATAGCTAAATGTGACCTCAAATGATAAACAGAAACATTTGGTGAAATGCATCAAAACTCCACTGTGGTTTATTAAACATTAGTTAAAATTACAAGAAACAGTACACCGAGTGCATTTATGTAGACACTTCTGAAAGTAAGATTAACTTACCAAGAACCCTATGTATACAAACACACACACACATATTGTATTTTTAAATGTGCATACACACTTAGAACACAAACGCACACACCCACACACACACACACACACACACACACACACACACACACACACACACAGACACATGCGCACGTGTTTCTCTGAAGTAAAAGCCAATAACACACGGCTGTGGCTGTCTACAATTGCAGATGACTGTAAGCTAGGAGCAGTTATTGAATCCCCAAATTACTTAGGCATCATGTAGGAAGGCTTATCCCAAACAAATAACTGGTGCCAGAATGATGGACTGAAACTAAATGCCAAAAAATGCATTATTGTATCCTTTGGGAAGTCATCTACCCTGGGGAACTACCACATTGAAAATATGCCCCTGAAAGTTGAGCCTGCTGTTTGGGATTTTAGAACTTATGTAGACAGTGATCTAGCTTTTGACCACTATTATAAGAAAGTTATTGTATATTATCAACAAAGGGATTGTATCTAGATCTAGAAATGATGTTGCTTCCTTTACTCAGCCATTATTAGGCCATTCATTGAGTATAATAGCCCCTTTTGGCATGTATCTGTGCAGAGACTTGCAACAACTAGAATGCCTATTGAGATACCTTACTAAAAGGTCCTACATGGACTGACTCAAAACCCTGTCACCATACTCAATATCCTGACCTTTGTCTTGCATAGAAGGCATCTTCTGACCTATTACTGATGGATCTACCGTATATCAGCAAGTCAAAAAGCATAAGAAATATTCAGTCCAGGGACTTAAATCTCTTTTGCAATATCAAAGGGAAGGATAGATCTAGCTCATAGAGGATACCACTGCTCTGGAACAGTCTTCTGAACTATGTAAAACAAATCTCATCCCTGTCCATATTCAAATGAAATTTGGATCTGTGGATGGATAATAGAAAATTTACCTATAGACTGTTGCCTCCACCATATGAATGAATGGACAGAGGTACCTCCTAAAAGCTTTATCCCATAAGTAGGTTCCCTCAAATTATCTATGATATGATCCCAGTTATTCTAACCAGGAGCTGAAAATAGTCAAAAATAAGTTAAAGATAAGATTCTTAATTGCAACCAACAATAAAACTTCCAGTTTATTTACTGTCAGGCCAAACAGTTTAGCTTCCACCTTTTGCAAGAACAAGATTTGAACCTCTGATGCTGGTTCTCATTAAATATATACCTTAAATCAGAACAATGTAGAATGTAAGGAAATAAGTGAATTCTGGCTTAGAAGTACTATAGCAATAACCCACGCCTGGGTGTGGGTAATGCAAAATTTATTTATTTATTTATTTTATTTTATTTTTTTTTTTATTTTACATTTGTTGACCGGGATAGTCCGACTGGATACATGTCCATTTTCAGCGGAGGCCCGGGGAGAAAAGCTCCACAAGGAATGATACAATATAGTTACAAAAGAATGAAATAGTAGTGCAATAAAAAATAGCAGAAAGGAGAAATAGGAAAATACAAAATTACAAAATTACATACAATTTAGTTACTATAACCTAACAGTTTAATTAGGATTCTTAGTGCAATTATTACAGTAGTACAATAGAAAAAAATGAAACAGAAATTAAAAAGTAGTTCCAGTGGTGAGCAGATAGTAGGCAACTGGATTAAGTATCCCCTCTGAAGTTGTCCTATGGAGTAAGTGAAGTATCTGTTTGACTGAGGGCATTTAATCTGGATGTATGCATGGGCAGAGCCATTTCGCCTTAAGATATTGTTTTAGAGTTTTTTTAAATTGATCAAGGGAGGAAATTAGCCTAAGGTTGTTGGGGAGGGCATTCCATAACTTTCCAGTGGTGTTAGCAAAGAGATTTACCCACGGTTGGCGAAGCCCGAGGGACCAAACAAAGCCAACCGTGGGTAAATTTAGCATTACCCACACCCAGAAGTGGGTTATTGCTATTATACCATGACATTATTTAAGAAAAGAAACTATTACTTTTCTTAAATAATGGCATAGTATAATGCCTGTTTACTGCCCTTCCGCAGATGTCTGGCATCCGCGGCAGTTCTGATGTACTGCGTGCCTGCGCAGTACATCAGAGTTGTGAGCAACGGAGAAAGCAAGATCTCTGTTACTTTTTTATTAAGCTATGTTAAATGAGTTTAACATAGCGAGACAGTTTTAAAATAAACAACGGACATCTCTGTTGCTTATTTTAAAACTCTCGCTATGTTAAACTCATTTAACATAGCGAACATAAAAAAGCAACGGAGATCTTGCTTTCTCCGTTGCTTAACTCGCTATGTTAAATGGGTTTAACATAGCGAGACAGCTTTAAAATAAGCAACGGAGATCTCCGTTGTTTATTTTAAAGCTGTCTCGCTATGTTAAACCCATTTAACATAGCGAGGCAGTGTTTTAAAAAACCGAGTTATACTAATGGAAAAAAGTCCGGGCGACCGGACCTTTTTCCATTAGTATAACTCGATTTACAACGGGCACACTGGCCAATCAGCGTGCACGTTTTGGGGGGATCATTGTATAATATGCATTAATTTATTCCTACTCATATAAGACTGGGACAATACTATACCTATGCATTTCATATCTCTTGATAGAAAATCATACATGCTGATTTACAGCTTGACTGGCTGAATATTTATTTATTTGATAATTGATAACCAGGTACGTGGGCTTGTTGAGTAACACTTTTCAGTCAGAACCAGGGCATAGGAAGGGACAATAAAACACCAAATAAGATACAAATAGTTAGAAAGAAATATCAACAAAGAGCATACATTTCAGTGCTAAGTTTTTCTTAACAGCAGTAGAAATGATTGAAAAAACAAACAAATAATTCTAAACAAACAGAACATAACATGTTGGCTAAGAGCAAAGGCTTGATGTCGATAACCAGTGTCCTTAAAACATTTGTGGTTTGTTTCTTTTTGGATATATTCTGTTAGAGCTTCTCTGAATTTGTTAAAAGATTCTTTACCCTTGTATCATAAGGTATATTATTTCATAAAGTGGGTCCTAGTCCTGTAAAAAGCTTGCTCTCTCAGAATTGTTCTAAATGGTGGCCTGTTAAGGGAGATTAAGTATCATAGAGACTATACATTTGTAAAGGACTGCAGTAACCCTTATTTAGAACTTTACATATTAGAGTGGCAAGGAGGTAGGTTACTCTTTCTGTTACGGGTAGCCAGGTTAACTTCTAAAAAGAAGGCCATGGTGAGTGTGGGAGTCTGCAAGCAAAGCAAATCTTTATATCTTATTTACTGTAGTCTGTAGTTATTGTGTATTATATGCCAAATTAAATTACAACAGTGGTAGGCCATACTACAGTTTAAATAGAAGTATATTTTGGCTAAGGATATTGTAGCTATTGGTGAGAGAAGGTGGAAGACTCTGCAGAATAACTTCAGCTGAGCAAGGACTTTATTGGTGATGTCATCAGTATGGGCAGTGAGACTGAGATAGCATTCAAAGATGAGGCCTAAGTACTTATACTCTGAAACTAAGGCGGTAACATCATTGTTATTGTAAGTAGTTGAAATAAGTGATAGCCATTGGGATTTGTGAGGGGAGGAGAATAACATGATATTAGTTTTAACATGGTTGATCAGATATTTAACAGAAACCTAAAGGCATAGTTTGGAAAAGGCCCCTTAGAGGTACATTTGAAGACTTGCTGGATATGTATTTCAGTGCGGGTCGTGAATATCATCTGTGTATAAATGATGTTTAGAACTGGCTTGCTTTCTGCTAAGTAGTTGCTGAGTAAAGAAAATAGTAAGAGTATGAAACCTGAGACTTGGTGGGTACCAGTGTTTAGTGTGCCAAGGGTGCGAAATTGGTTATTACAACTGACTTGAAAAGCCCATTATTAAGGGAGCTTTCAGCAGGTGGTAGTTTTTGGCAAAAGTTAAAACATATTCAGCTTAGAGAGAAGTAAGCTGTGGTTCACAGTTTTAAATACTCTAGTCATGTCTACAAAGATTCCACCACTAGTGTGCCCATCATTTATATTATTGTATATGGAATCCATCTACTTTTTACCTCTTAATCCTACAGCTGTCCCACTCCTGTCTAAGCTCACTCCTATCTAAGCTCACTTTGCCCAAATTGTACAGCCATTCTGAGAAATTATCACAACTCTATACATAGTAGCCTACTGTCTGTCTCTCTTTCTTTATATATATATATATATATATATATATATATATATATATATATATATATATATATATATATATATATATATATATATATATATATATATATATATATATATGAACCTTTTTTCTGTCTAGGTTATTATTTTGTATTTGAATCTATAGTCATGCATATGGACAAACTGCAGTGGTGGTGCTGCGGTAGTGTTGTCACCTTACAATAAGATGTTGTCCTGTTCGATTCTCAGTTAGAGCATCTTCTATGTGGAGACATGTGTGAATGAGTGTACTTTCATTGAAGGTTGTGCATCAGGGCTGTCAACTTGGCACATAAAAATCTACTGCCAATCATTAGCGGACCAGAGTCCGCTTTGGCGACCCCTAACCAGGAAAAGCCGAAGGACACAACAAGTCATGCATATGGACAACATAAAAATACTCACCTTCCTCTGGTTAAGTGAGACATTCTAAATAAATATGCCACAGAATACAATTTTGTTAGATTCAAATCCCTGACTTTACAGACTTCATTTGTACTTGAGTTTTGAGATTTCAACACAATAATAATCAACCTGCTGCATCTGTTTTCTCCAGTTGGATTCTTTTTTAAAGCCTTAATTTAAAAACAAATGTTTATGGTAGGAAATGTAATAGTGGAAAAGGGAAACAATAGGAAGCATTTTTGCCAGTTATAGAGCATATTTTAGCTAATGTGTAAAATGGAGATGCTATGTTAAACTTAAGAAGAATGCATAGCTGTATACATTGTTTGAAAATGTAATGATATTTGTGTGTATAAACCCTGGTGCCTTTCTTGCATAACAGATACTTAAAAAGGTTAGACTATGATGAGCATTCTTGGAGTCAAGGGTCAAAATATTTTTTGCTGATAGACACATTGTAGTCTCATGTTTCAGCTACCCTCAAGAGTCAGAAAACACATTCACATAAAAAGACTAACTACTTAATTTCTTATGTAAAGAAAGAAATTACATGAAGGTCTGACTTAGTCTCTTCATAAAGTATATGCAATAATGCAAATTATTAAAATTTTGGTAACAATAAGTCACTGGAAATGATAATATTCTGATACATTTTTCTTCAGAAATTTGAAGTCATTATGTAATTTATTATTTTAGATTTAATATCATTTTGGTCAATATATGATCTGCTACTGATTGGTCATTCGCCAGAATCATACTGATAAGAAATAAACTGGTACAGACATTAATGAGGTAGAGAATTCCCATCAAGTAACACTATCAAATATTGATTTCAGAAATGTAATAAGACTGAGTTATTATCAGAGATTAAACAGTAAAAGTCTTTCGGCTTTTAGGGGTCGCCACAGTGGAGCTCCCATCCGCTAATGATTGGCAGTGGATTTTTATGGTGCCAAGTTGCCAGCCCAATGCCCAACCTTCAAAGAAGGCACGCCCATTCACGTACGCACCTACCTGCATGTCTTTAATGTCACTCGACCACGGGGAGGACATGCAGACTCCAGACAGAAGGCGCTCCATTTGAGAATCGAATGGGAGAACCTCTTGCTGTGAGGCGACAATGCTAACCGCTGCATCACCGCGGCCTACTAATTTTACATTAAAGTTTTTTCCAATTTAAATTTGTGTAGGACAAAAAAATGCTGACTTTGTCTAAATCTTTATAGTTGATATAGTTATTTTGTAATTCTATAAACAATTGCCTGCAGCAATGAGTGTTAATCAAATTTTTTTTTCGGGTGATGCTACAACTGTATACATACGGTGTGTATTTTACGATCCGTGAAATATATAACTGCCCATATCAAATAAAGCCAAGCTAAGGCCATTCTGCACAGAAATGGAACTAGACCAGTTGTTAACTGTTGTTATTTATTGTAGCAATAGAGCCTGTACTGAAATAATTAAAAGGAGAACATTTATGTAATAAGAAATAGGGGTTCTAAATCTGAAATGTTTTATATACACTAGTGAGATGTTATTGACAATATTAAATATAACAGTATCTTTAAAAGAAACTAGTAAAATTTGTTTCAGTTTAGATCTGTTAAAAAACTCACTCAAAATATCATTTTTGGATATGTTTTGTGGTGATAATAGTATATTTATCTATGTATGCATTTCCTTTCCAAATAAGTTTAAAAATGTGCTTTTGATAACATGTTCAAACTCAGTAGAATTTATTTCCTGAGGCAAACTGAATTACATTTTAGGTATCTAGATATAGAAGGCTACAAAAAGAAAGGCAAAAGAAAATTGATATAAATATGTCTGTCTATGTTTCTATCAATCTGTCTCTCTCTCTCTATAGAGAGGGAGAGAGAGATAGATACATATAAATATAGAGCACATAGAAAATTCTATTTAACACATAGAAAACCTTCTTCTGTGCATGTTAGGAAAATTGTGCTATTTCATCTTTCTTTTTCAAAATTGCATTACTCAGTTTTGAATAACAACATTCAGATCATCTTTTCCATTTTTTTCTCTGGGGATGAAGTTTATGAAAAATTCTTAGTGGGTTCTTTTGGCAAAACACAAATGCTTAGGGGGTTAAGCTTTATTTGATTTTCAGTTATATAAACCAGCACTGTAATTATAGTGATTATGTGCACATATTATCAAAATATAACTTTTAGTCAGTTCAGTACATGATTATATCACAGGCCTCTAGTATTTTTCATCACGTTAAGTATAATCTTAGCATTTTGCTGACAGGGATAGCTTTAGGACAAGTTTCTCCTAGTCCTACACTTCTTCTTGAAACTACCATAAACAAGACACTAGGTGACTTAACATTGCTGATTCAACAACTAACTCAAAAAGTGGATTTGTTGGCTATAGAAGTGCAACAGTGTATGTTGGCTGGTTTGAGGTTTAATTCTGTACCTGACCAGGCTTACAGGAATGAAACCAGTTCAGCAAGTTCATCAGCCCCTGGACAGGGTGATGGGGCTGTTTGGACTTTATCGTCTGGTAATTTGGTGCCTGGTAGTTCTAACTTGAATGAATGGCTTCAACAAGGTATTATTTTCTCTCAGTGTGGGGTTCCCCAAGTGAGTAGAACATTAAAAAACAGTTTAGACGTAATCCCCCAAAAACTTTTAAAAGTTCGTAAATTACAGATTGAGAATGCTTACTTATTAGAATGTATTAAATGGAACCTACTTCCCAAGGCTCTGAGAATGTGGAAATTCCCTACAGTATCATTAAGGAATTACCACTACACCAAGAACTGTCATTGTTTGACCATCATGGGTGCGAGTACATGAAGGTGCTCATGAAACATATCGCCAAATTAGTAGAGGAGTTAATTAAAGAAGTCAAGGAATTGGATGTAGTTATTACTACAGACCTTCTTTTTGAACAATATCAGGTTGAATACCATTAAGATTTTAAAAGCATTGATAATCATGTAAATAATATAAAAATTTGCAAATTGAAAAAACTAGAATATTCCCCACCTTCTCATTCATGGGAGAATCAGTCTGAACGATTAGCCAATGAACATGCTAGCACTGAATTCATGAATATGGATCAAGGGTCTGAACAGGAAGTGAACGTCCTTTTAGATCAACCAATTCTTCGGTGGTCAGAAAGGACGAAGGAGAGAGAACTGAATCATGGCCACCATCAGAAGTACCAGAACAGTTATTGGAACCTACCAGCTCATCAACAACCCTCTTTTCCACCTCAGAACAATGGATGGAATCAGAACTCTTACTAGAGGTCAAGAGTTCTGATAAAGAAGAGAGTATTGAATTATGGCTGCCCTTAGAAACACCAGAGCAGTCATTGGAACTTTCTGGCTTGTCAACAACACTGGTTTATACCTTAGAACAACAGGTAGAGTCAACATTTCCAACAGATGCTGTGAGCACTGTAAAAAAACAGACATTTTCTAACATGCCAATTATTATTGTGAATAATACTGGGAATTTCAAAGTTTTTAATTAAGGTTCTCATGCCTTTGATTCTTATGTGGCTAACTTGTTTGCAAAGGGGTTTAAGTCTGTACCGGAGCAAGAATGGACATTGCTAATGTTCTGTTAGATTTAAAATTGTTTGTTAGGAAGATGAACTTTAAAATTATGTTTAATAACAATTGTGACATGGCAGAAATGAACTATGGGTGCCTAGTGTTTGCAACCCTCCATTACATCCCGCCCTTTTGCTATTTGAAAAATTATGTGAAGTTGATTTAAGGTATGTGACAAGAGGTAGAACAAATGTAGTTAGCAATTTAAGTTAAGAAGGGGAATTGCTTAGGGACTTGCGGCAAATGAAAATACGGATTATGCAGCCTGATAAGGGTAGGGTTTGTAATCATGGACTTACAAGTGTATGTTAATAGGATGTATTCTATTCTTTTTAATGATGCTTATAACCAAGTTTCCTTAAATTAACTTAACATTGCATATGCTAGAATCTCGACACAATTAAGTGATATGATTTTGGAATTACGTATTTCTTTAACTGATTTTAAATACCTGAAAGTGAATTCTCTAGTTATACCAACTATGTTTGGTTTGCCTAAACTACATAAGGAATTAATAGACAGCCCCCATGCATCCCATAGTGGACGCTCACAATTTTATTACTTCTACCTTTGCCAAATTCTTAGATATAAAATTAAAGGACCTCTTGAAAAATGAACACCATTTATGCATTGACTCATGGAACTTTCTTGGTAAATGTAACTCAGCAGAGTTTGATTCACCATTTTTCTTTGCAACTATTGATGTCAAGGATCTGTTTTCATCTATACCCCATGATGTGGGCTTGAATTGGTTTGAAGAATATTTGTTTAGGAAGGGCTTATTACAAAATGACATCAGTTTATATGTAGAAATGATGGAATTATTCTTGACTAATCATTACATCATTTTTGATGAACAAATATTTCTACAACAAAGAGGTGTAGCAATGGGAGCAGCATGTGGCCCCCTATATGTCAATATTGTTATGTGTGAATGGGAAAGAAGTTTTTCGTTTGGACATGCTCTTTTGCAGAATTGTGTATTGTATTTGAGATACCTGGATGATATGATCATTATTTGGAAGGGCTGGAAGAGTGATCTTGAATTATTCTTGAAATATATTAATAATACTACTGAGTTTTTGAAATTTACATGTGTTAAATGAAGAATGTATTAGTTATTTGGATGTAAATTTGGTAAACGATGTGGGCAATGGTAGATATATCTATCATTTACAGGAAGCCCACATGCTCTAATTCAGTCTTGCATTTTGATAGATCACACCTCTTGTCCCAAAAGAAAGCAGTTGTCAAAGGACAATTTGTCAAGGCTGCCAGGATTTATTTATTTTGCATTTGTTGACCGGGATAGTCTAACTGGATATATGTCCATTTTCAGTAGAGTCCCGGGGAGATAAGCTCCAAGAGATTACTAGACTACTAACATACAGGTACTAGTTGTTATACAGTTAAATACTACAAATTTTTAAACAGTTCAGGAATCTTCACAGTTTATACAAAGAACATGTTACAAGCATTAGATAAGATATTTTAGACTTTATGTACAAGACTTCATTAGTAACTAGAAAGTAATTGTTAAACAAATGCATACTTCAAGTTTCAACAGTTCAGCAATGCTCACAATTTAAACAATACTTGTTGCCTGCCTTAGGTAGGATGCTTTAGAATTATATGCAGAAGAATTTAACTAGGTATTTAAATTATCTCTATTAGGATAAGATATGTTTTTGCCAAGGATAGGCCTTGATCTAAAAAGACACAGATAGAGCAGGAATTAGGTCTTAAGAGAGGGTATTTGGGATATAGTATGAGATTAGTCTGGATTTGTACAGGGACATAACCAATGGGTTTTAAGATAGAGTTTCAGATTGTGTTTAAAAAGTGTAAATGAAGACAGTGATGTAAGTTTATGAGGGAGCTGGTTCCAATACTTTCCAACTGCATTTGAGGACAGAGCATCTCCTGCCATGTTATTAGATTTACATGTTGATACAAGTAGTTTATTAGATGAGCGTAAAGTTGAAAGGTTCTTATATTGGGTAATGAGACTAGCAAGTATTGGGGTATTGGTAGGTTGGAAAAGGGTTTTGTGTGCAATGGTGAGCTGTTTAAAGTGAATCTGATTCAGAAGCTCTAACCAGCCTAATTGTTTCAGATTATGGCAGTGACAGGTCCTAAAGAAGGAAGCAGTAGCAAATCTGGCAACGCTATTGTAAGCATTGGCTAGGTTGTTAAGGTTATTTTTTGACAAGTTAGTATATATGGAAGAAGCATAAAGAAGTGTGGAGATAAGGTGGGAATAGGCAGTAGTGGTTCTTACTAGTGGGGAGAGAAAGGGTTTTATCCTATAGAGGGAGCCTTGTTTCCTATTGACAGTTTTTATGGTATTGTTGATATGGGTTTCAAAGTTCAGGTTGTTATCAATGGTTACCCCTAGAAGTTTAGTTGTTGGATCAGGAGATATGAGTGTACCATTATTGGATAAGACTGAAAAGTTCATTGGGAGTGATTTACAGGTAGGAGTGAAGAGGAGGAGTTTGTTTTTTGGGGGGGGTTCAGGAGGATGTTGCATTGCAGAAACCAATTTTCTGTCTGAGTTAGAGTCTGTAGCTGGGATTGAGATTTAGCTAATCAGATTATTGTCGAATCATCTGCGTATTGTACACAGTTAGTTAAAGGAATAGCTAGGTTGAGGTCATTGATAAATATTGAGAAAAGGAGGGGGCCCAATATAGAGCCCTGAGGAACACGTAGGGTAACTGGGAGATGGGACGAGAGGTTGTTGTCCCATAGCACTGCCTGCTGTCTATTAACAAGGTAGGACTGGAACCATTTTATAGTCTTTGTGTCCAGAGAGAAGGATTTTAGAATATTGAGAAGTAAGTGGTGGTTGAAAATATCGAATGCTTTTGAAAGGTCAATGAAAAGTGCTAAAGAGAGAAGATTGTTATTACAGTTTTTATTGATGCTGTCAGTGAAGGATAGGAGTGCAGTTGTTGTACTGTGGAAAGGCCTGAAGCCATGTTGAGATTTGGCCAGTAAATTCTTCTGGAGTAGGTGGTCTAGTAACTGTCTGTGGATGCACTTTTCCATTATTTTAGCTAATGGGGAAAGTAGAGCTATGGGACGATAGTTAGAATATTCTCTGGAGTTTCCTCCTTTGTGTAGGGGGATAATGTAGGAGATTTTCCAGATGGTGGGAATAGTGCTTTCTTGTATGATTCTATTTATCAGCAATGATACAGGATAAGCTATGTCTTTGGCTGCCTTTTGCAGGTATTCAGCAGGTAGCTGGTCAGCTGGGGGGTAGTAGGTTTTAGTTTACTTAAGAGGTTGCAGATGAGGGAAGTTGGGACAGGTTGCAGGTTTAGAGTTGGGAGAGAATTAGTAGTATTGGTTGGAAGGGCAGAGCTATCGGCTGTTAGTTGATTAGCAAGTGTTTGGATGGTCTCAGTAAAGAAGGTATTAAAAGCATTAGCAGTTTGCTTTGGATTGTCAGAATTTGATCCTATAGGGAGTGGTGTTGTGGATTGGTCTGGTTGAAGTAGTCTGTTTATGCTAGTCCAGAACTTTTGTGGATTATTTTGGTTGGTCTGTTGGAGGTAGAAGTAAATTTTTTTTTTTTATCTTCGAGTATAGCTTTCTTAGTCTCATTTTTTTTTTGCCTGAATTGTTGTTGGTATCATTATTTGATGATTTTATGAATGAATGTGCTTACTGGAATTGATGTTTCTTAAAAGAGACTACCCTAAAGAATTTGTGAGGGAGATTAAAATGGAAGTGATAAATAAGCAGGGAAGGGGGGGGGGTCTGTGTTCCTATTTTAATGGGCTTGAAAGCTGATGATTTTCACAGTTTTACTGAGCATACTGCTGTGGTCTAGGAAGGTAATTTGACTGTACAACAAAATGCTGACATTAATTTTAGGTTGTCCTTTATTACAAGATTTACTCTGGACTTTAAACAGGTGAGGGATGTTATTTGGATGTTATTTTTAAAAACTGGTCTGTGCTTATGGATGACCATGTGGTATGGAACAAAATAGGTTCTAAGCCGGTAGTTGTATACAAGAGCGATAATAACCTGAAGAATCTTATGGAGAGGCCACTTTGCCCATGCAATTTTAAAGACAAAAAACTTTGGCAGATGTCCAAATGTGGGTGTTGTCATTTTTGCCCCTATATCAGTACTGGGGAACTCTTTGATATTAATGGCTACTAACTGAATATTAAAGGGAAGTACAATTGTAACAGCTTAGGAGTAGTATATGGGGGATTGTGTCAATGCTGCCTGGTATTTTATGTCAGAAAGACTGGGCTCAAATTAAAAAATCATATTTATGAACACATTTATGAAATAAATAAGAAAAAAATGACCATTGCCCTATTTTGGCACTTACTGGATTTCCATGAGCATCAGTTTAAGTTTGTGGTAATTGAATAAGTTAAACCTAACCCTAGGGGTGGACCATGGTGACTTCTTCTTGAGCAAAGGGAGTTGTACTGGATTTTACATTTGAGAGCAGTAGGTTGGCCTGGGTTGAATGAGATGGCATTCAATGGATGTATTTTAACATTGAAAGCAGAACTTAGATAAATTCAACAGTTATAGTTGTTAGTTATTTACTTTCTTTTTTCTATTTGAAGGGTTTATAATAGGTTTTTATGTATATCACTATATGTATTTTAGAGTAATTGTGTATGTTTCTATTTAAATGTGCAATGAGATGCTGATGTCATCTGGTTTCATGGATATTTAAAGTTCATTTGAGTTTATACTTTTATCTGATGAAGTCTTGTCATTGTCTGAGATGAAAGCGCTAAGAATACAGTTTGGAGAACGAGTCCTTGCTACTGTGAGGCTTTTTCTGTTATTTAAGTAAAATCTTAGTTTCCATCAGAAACAGGTTATGCACATGAAAATGTATCACACAGCATAATTTCCTCTATATCAGATAGCTAGAATGTTCCCAGAAAGTTCAAGATTATAATTGTACTTATGCCAGCTGTAAGCAAATCAGTGGCATTTTTACAGGTCATGTAGCTTTATACAGATGGGAAAATGTAGCAAATTAAACTTCTAAGCTGAAAGGCAGAGAAATCTTATGTATACCAACATGCTGTGTATTGTTACAATGTAATATTTATTCATTTATTTAGTTAGTTTGTTAACTGGGTGAGTGAACTGGTCCAAATACCCTTTTCAGTCACATCCTGGGCCAGAAAGAGACGACAGTTACAATTTGAAAATAACATTGACAGATTAAATAAAATTGAAGTAAAATAACATATCATCAATGAAAACATTAAAAATAAAATTGTCATTGGTATAATAAAACAGAATTCAGCAGAGTAATGAGTTATAATATGAGTGTCAGTAAAACAATGGGTATTATGATTTGGTACAGAAAAACTGTAACAGGATTTGAAAAATGAGATTTGTTTTAGAATTGACATCAGCTGACAATTTGCATACTAAAGAGAAACATTGCATTAATGACAGTAAAATAATGTGAAGGAGTAAGAACAAATGTTACAAGGTGCATAGTGAATAATACTATAAATAGCTGTCATATGGAACAGATTTTATCAGTATTAACAAACTTAGATTACAGCAGATGCAATGATGATTTCAGACAAAACTAGAGGTAGTTGGTGAAGCCATCATCTGTCAAAGAAGCAGGAACAGAGATATTCAATTTGTTTCTGAAGATAAATTCTGAATTTGAAAAATTAGTCTTTATACCAGCATTTGGAATTGCATATGATTATGCACTGGAAATGACTGGCCAAAGTTTCATATTTGTATTTTCTTCATTATATTGTTTATTTGTATTTGTTTTCTGGGATAGAGCACTGATTTCCATGGACCTTTTTCATGCTCAGCCCAGGGGCAGTGTCTGGTTAAGTGACTTGCTCACACAGTTAATTAGTTCATTTATAATTAGTGCTAGCTTATTCATGAAGATTATAGATAGATATTTTGCTGTTTAAATTTTATGGCACATGAGGACAAGTTGGACTGGGTTGATAGGACATGTTACCAATAAACATATGTACAATAAGCTTAGGAAGTATTGTGGGTTTTATGGCTGGGGTAGAAGAGAGGAAGAAGAAATTCTTGTAGGAAATAAGCAGCATGGCCTTTAGTCCAGTAGCAATACATCAAAAGCTATTTGGACACTCACTGACAACATTCCTCTTGGAATGCACAGAGGCATAATTACTGGACCCATTTTTATCACTCTCGCCAGGGCCGCTGATGTTGTCAGTCACTCACGTCTAGACAAACAGAAATTGGCATTACCAGTGACAGACTGCCCTGGTTCAAACTCTCTAACTGCCACTCCTCAGTGAATTTCAGCTCATCAGACTGTCTGGTACCTCTTCTCTTTTTCAATCTACATTAACAAACACTCGCTCTTGACTTACCCCGTCTTCACCTCCAGCATTATACAGCTAACATGGTCCTATTCTGCTCCAAATGTTTTCTTTCCTCTCTTGAACTTGAACTTCAAGCTGATGTTTAATGCCTTTATTCAATGTGCCAATGATAAACAATTACTACTTAATTAAATCTTCTATCATAGGCTACAGTGCATAAACTATGCTTTCTCTGTCCTTGGTCCCTTCTTTTCTAAGAAATCATTCCTTTTACCCTGTTTTCCAATTGGAACTAAAATCACATTACAATACTCAAGGAAAACACAGCTATTCTGCCCATGGGAATATAACTTTACCTCTTCCTACCATACTTTCTTCTAGATAGCTGGCTCTGACTTTACTTTTCATTGTGAATCTTTCTGCATGCCTGCTCTGATGTCCAGTCTTTACATAATGCATGTATATATTGTGTTTTTGTTAGTCACTCTTTTTATATTGTCATGTATCTATTGTCTTTATACCTGCAGGCCAACTCTGATTTTATATGTATATATAGATCTCTCTCTCTCTCTCTCACTCTATATATATATATATATATATATATATATATATATATATATATATATAGACATTGATACATACATACACACACACACACACACACACACACACACACACACACACACACACACACACACACACATATATATGTGTGTGTGTGTGTGTGTGTGTGCAGAGTTATCTCCCTGTATATATACACACACACACACACACACACACACACACACACACACACACACACACACACACACACACATATCAGATTTTCTGATGGAGTTCTGTAAAATGAATACCGAACGAAAGTGCTAAAACACTATACTTTTATGTTCATAGGTTCATAGCTGCCCTTGTGGGGGATTTTAAGACTAGCTAATTTCCCTTTCAAAGGTGAGAATCAACCCCTGTACCTTGTGTCTGTAAGAGAAACACTTTAACCGTTTTACCAACCCCACAGCCACCAATACAATTAAAAGTAGAGTACAAGTAAAATACAATGTAAAAAAAAAAAAAATCACAAAATATAAAATAGAAGAAGGCAACAAAGTAATACAAAATGCAAAACAGCAAAAGCAAACTAACCTTTCCCTCACAGAGAGATGACCACATGGGGCCGTTGCGGTCATTCAAAGTTTTTGAAGTTTTAGAGTTCCTTCTTTCTATATATTTTGGATTTTTATACAAATATTTCAAGCATGGGCATTAATGCCCTTCTAGCTTGCTAGTATACCAAAACACTTAAATCCATAACAAGTGTCCAGGCTGTTCTTAAAAATATATGAATTAGTACTTTAATGTAATTTGGTATTCTATTCCATGCATCACCTGCTCTTTCAGAGAACCAATTAGTACACTTCACATTCCTATAGAATCTTCTATATAGTTTGTCTGATGACTCTCTAGTAGGTTTTGATAACCCCAGACATTCCCAGAGATAGTTGTCTCTAAATGCCCCATATACCTGAATAAGATCCCATCTCAGATATCTATAAGATACAGTGCAGAAGTTTGGATATTTTAGTTTTTCATAATAACTTACATTTTCATATCCATGGATGCCCTTGGTAACAAATGTACCCTTGCTGCCTCTAACCCATGGCATTCTATAGTTTGCTCTAAGCCCTACTTCCTCTCTCTGCAAACGCAGCACCTTGCTAAAAAAAAAAAATCAGCCCTACTCACCTCAGTACTGCAATGGCTTCATTCCTAAAGGTAGAGAATGTGAATAAGTGAAGCAACTGTGTAGGTCAAAAATTTAATATTTAAAGAAAAGTGTATTAACACTCATGTTTGTTTTTAAATTCATGTTGAGTGCTCCACATGGTTCGGTAGCAAGGACTATGTCCTCCCCTCCACATAAAGTCCAGCTACCATAAATGTGCATAGCCCTGCCCATAAACTGAAGTACTAGTATTTTTTATGCTATAAAAACCCAAACTACCCTGCTGTACAAATTAACAAGGCAACTCAACATTCTAACCCTGTTATAAAGAGCCCAACACCAGATATGGCAACTCTGAAACAATATTTTAAGATCAACCTTACTGATAGTTTCTGTATTATGAGTGATGCTGTCTGGCTCTACCCACTGTGTTCACCCTTGCAATGCTTGGGCTCACTCTGCTCTCCTACCTTACTCCCATTCCCACCCACCCACAATATCCCTAAAGTTATGGCAAGTAACTCCTCTCATTACAGTCATACAAGCCAGTCCCTATCTGTTCTGCCACTCCACCCTCTCTTCCACTAATCAAATCATCTGAATCATTTACTTCTCTTCACATCCCCTATTACTACTATTCAATAACCATGTAATTATTTACTTGCCATTCTAACTATACTTAATCTTGTATAATTCAACTATTGACCTCCAGAAAAATATATCTCCTGAAATCCTCTTTACCACAACATTCCCCTCCTGCCTCCCTCATCTTGCTCTACCTGCAATTGTAGAAATATATTCTAACCTCTCTGTACCACCAGTGACCATACCTCTCAATCTCTTAACACTAGAAATCTGGACAAAGCCTAAAATAATGCAGGGGCAAAGGCACAAAAATAGGGACAGATTTTAAATATTGTGCTTATAAATTTAGAAAGATGCTAGAATAACATGATTTGTGTTAGCATGCATTTTCTGAAGGCTATGAAGTCTCTCTCTCTCTCTCTCTCTATATATATATATATATATATATCCATGGTTTGTCAGAAAACCACATATTTTTATGAGGAACAGACCAAATATTTGAGGCAAAAATCTGGACATTCTGTGAAAATCTATATAGTTGAGAGGCCCGCACCTCTATATCCCTCTATCTAGAACTGCCTTATCTCTTTTATAATGTCTTTCATTACTAATACACTGCTTCTCTCCCTCTCCCTGTTTTTTTTTTGCCTCCTGCTAAACCTAACATCACTATACACTATGTTCCTAATCCCCAAACCCACCTCTATAACATCTGCACAAACCCAGTCTCTAACTAGGGTCTATATTAGAGCATCAAAGTTTCAAAACTTCAAATGTTCTAATATCGAACCCTATTCAGTGAAAGCTGAAAATATCGAAGCAACAGAAAACTGAATTTTTTCCTAGGGAAAGAATTTGGTTGTTCATTTCTGTTGCTTCAGTATTTTCAGCGCTGTGGTGGAAAGTTACGGGTCGGGTTCAGGTAAGTGTGCGATTGTGTGGACATGAGGGTTAGGGCGGGTTAGGTGAGTTAGGGTTAGGGAGTGGGTGAGGTGAGTGTGCGATAATGACAGATCTTAGGGTTTGGGTTAAGGTAAGTGGATAGTTAGTGGTGTGTGTATAGTTTAGTGTAGGGTTAGGTGTAAGATTTTAGGTGTATGTGTGTGGATTGCTGTTTGTTTGGTGTGCTTGTGTTGTGTGTATGTGTTACGTTGGGAAAAAATTTGCTGTTCTGAATGTTGTCTATAATGTGGTTTAGATATTTTAGGTTCGATGAAATAGCGTTCGCTATTTTCGCCTTTTGATAATGTGATATAAATGCTCTAATTAGCTACTCTGAAATATCCTCCAGCCTGATTCAGATAAGCATACTTCTATTTACCAAATTAAAAATCTTTACATTACAAAATAACACCTGCAAACACTCACCCTTGAATTATCCCTACAGATTAAAAAGAAACCAATTACCTTTTATTTACCCACATAAATATTCTAACACCCCAATGTGGAGATATTCACCCCAACCCAGGACCCACGTCCTCCTATTTCAACCTCCCCAACTCCTACAAATCTCTAAATATAGAACTCTCAACCTTCAAAGTATTTGAAAGAAAATCCCAGAATTCCATACCTGGGTATCCTACAACAAACCAGATATAATCTCTGCCACTGAAACCTGGCTAAAACCTTACATAAACACTCAGAATGCTTCCCCCCAGGCTAGGCTTATTTAAGAGCAGACAGACCCCATAAAAAGGAGGAGGTGTCACACTGCTCTTTCAAAATACCTTAACTATAGTCCCCTATACTAACTACATTCTAGAGTTTTCTACCACCAAAATTGTAATATCATTCCTAAAAATGAACAACTGTTAAAATTTCTGTGTTATAGCCCTCTACATACCCCCAGGTAACTACATTCCCCTGTTGGAAGAAATTATTGCCTGGACTTCAAATGAAACAATTATCCTGGGGGATGTAAACATTAATTTGCCAGATCTCTACTTCCATTCCCTTCATCCAATATTAATCTGTTTAACTTTATACAGCATATTTCCAATCCAACCAAACCCAACAAAAACAAGTACAGTGGTTCCATCCTTGAGTGGATATTAGTCTCTAACCCAACAAAATCTCATCTGCAAGCACACTACCCAACAGCATCAGTGACCACCTTGCTGCCTTTATTCTGCGTAAAACCAAAAAAGTCAACACCAATATAAACAAACAAGAAATCTAACCAATTTTAACCTAACAGTCGTCAATGACATCCTGAAAAACATTAGCTGGGAAATACTCATTCCCTTCAAAAAAGCTGTTGAGTGCTTCAACTCAATATTTCTCAATACTCTAAACAGACTAGCCCTACTTTGACAAAAAAGAATAAAAACAAACCATGCTATCTGGCTCTCTAAGCCTACCAAACAACTCATGACTGCTAGGAAGAAATCCAGGAAACTATGGCAAAAAAATAAAAATCCTTCTAATCTCTTAAATTTTAGGCAACTCCATAATCAATAAAGTCAATAAAGAGAAAAAAGAACACTAGCTAAGTCTTCAAAATAATCATAAAGCCCAAAGAAATTCTTGCATTCCATTACATCTCTACTAAACTCTGGTTCATAGAACAACCCCTGTATGCGTCCTGACAAAAATGTACTGAAATAACCACACTCTTCATTACATACTTTATCAATACTATGTCTAATCTCACTGCTGCCTTTCCCCAAGCTTACTGCAATTTTAACTCTGCATATCCTACTCTGTCTTCATAGAGCACCACTATTCCCTCTCCATCTAGCTTTTCTCTCTCCTATACCTACTGCTACAATAAAAAATACTTCTTAAGCCCAAATCCGGCACCAGTGCTCCTGACTACTTACCCTCTGAATAATTTCAAATGTCAGCCACAGCCATTGGATACCCTATTGTATTCTTCTCAACAGATCTATCCAATCATCCTATGTTCCTGGCATCTGGGCATACACATATATTCTTCCTCTTCATAAAGGTGGCAACATCACTGACATTTCCAATTTCTGCCCTATTGCTATTCTCTCTCATGTCTCTAAGATCTTGGAAAAAATTATTCACATTCAACTTCTAAACTTTCTATTTCATAACCAAATCCTCTCCCCCACTCAGCTTGGGTTCAGACCAGACCACAGTACTGCAACAGCTCTTATATCTTTCATGAACACAGTTAATTGTGCAAAAGATGCAGGTAAAATTGTATCCTCACTATTTCTTGACCTCTCTAAAGCCTTTGATACAGTCTCCCACCCCTTACTTCTTACCCAACTTTCTAAACTGGGCATCTCCCTTCCATCCTTAAATTGGTTTTCTAGTTACCTAACAAATAGACTACAAGCTTCAAAATGGCAGCACTCTGTATCTTCATTCCTTAGCATGCCTACAGGGATTCCCCAAGGCTCCATACTAGGGTCTCTTCTTTTCAGTATTTTCATCAACAGCTTTCACCCCTCTTTTAGTCAAGGTTCTGGAATCCAATACACACATGACTCGACCATCATCTGCTCTGCTAACTCCGTTTCTGAACTTAAAAAAATTACCCAAAATATCTTTGCATCTGATTAAACATGGATGACCAACAACCATCTTGCCCTTAAGCTTAAAAAGACAAAACTCATATTATTCACCCTTAAGAAAACCACTCCCTGAAACAAGACTGAGTTCACTATACACTCGCAAAACAAAACAACCATTGAGGTTGTTTCTCATACAAAACAACTAGGTGTAATCTTAGACGAAAACGTAAAATTTGATCTGTGTGTGTACAGTAGTATAAAAAAAATCATTAAAACTAGGTCTCCTTTAAAGACATAAACCCTTCCTTAGCTTGTTTCAGCTTACTACACTTTCTCATTTATGGTGCTCTTTTATTTACCACATTCAGTCCTCTATGAAATCCAGGCTTGAGACCTGTTACAATAAAATAGCCAAGTTCGCAAATGCTGCCAAATCCTCTTCCCATCACTTCTCCTCCTTACACTCATTGAACTGGCTTAAACTCCCACACTACCTTACATACTTAAAATTAACAGCAGCACACAAAATTTTCTTTAAACCCTGGCTTAGACTGACCAGACCTTACCTCTATATTTACTGACTACCATCCAAGCAGGCCTCTCATATCTGAGAAGAAAAAGAAGAAAAAACAAACCTTCCAGCTGGCCAGCTGCTATACTCTTTCTTGGTTGCCAAACAATAAAACACCCTACCATTATCAATAAGGACTACCAGATACCCTTCCTCATTCAGAGCCTCTCTACATCAATACCTCTCCACTCTATGACACTGCACGTGTCAACTCTGCACATCTCAAAACCTGATTCCCCATTTTACCTATATTATGGCCTATATTGACTTAGTTTCTGTCTAGCTGAATCTCTTCCACCCATTTAAACACTCCCTCTCTGTTTACTATGTTGTAATATCAATTAGACCCATACTGAATTGATTTGATTAACAGGTACACCTGTGTTTGCATTTTCTGCTACATTTCTTTTGATGTTCCTATGGAACTTATCTCCACAAGTTGTTAGTATACTTACTATACTATTTGATGTCTTTGCTATTGACATGATCACCTTTTGTGTATTCAGCTGTGACATGAGTACTGTATGCACTTATTGACTGTATGTATTTGTATTTTTAACACAAGTTGTTAGTATACTTATTATACTATTTGATGTTTTTGGTACTGACAGGATTACCTTTTGTGTATTCAGCTGTGACTCTTGTACTGTATCTGCTTGTTATCTACTGTATGTTTTTGTATTTACTCCTACATTTCTATTGATGTTCATATGGAACTCATCACTGCAAGTTATTATACCACCATGCTATATGATGTTTTTGATACTGACATGATTAACTTTTGATTTTTCATCTGTATCTATTGTACAGTATCTACTTGTTAATGTGGAGCTTTTCTCCCCGGGCCTACACTGAAAATTGACTCATTCTGGCTCAGTGGATTAGCATGGTAAACAAATGCAAATAAATAAACAAATATATTTCCGCTGTACTCTTTCTTGTTTATTAATGCTTGTTTTCTTATAAGGTCTCCATATTGTTATTCCATACTGAAGTTTGTGTCTAATGTAACTAACAAACAATGACTTCATCATTTCTGATTTCCTAGACTTTATAAATCTAAATATTAGAAGCATATTAAATAAGGCCCATGACCTCCATGCCTTAATCTCCTTTTACCATCCAGATATTGTGATTCTGACAGAGACCTGGCTTAAGGCACTAATTCAAGATAATGAAATCACAGCACCAGGCTACAATACAATCAGAAATGACAGAGTAGGAAAAAGGGGTGGAGGAGTAGCAGTACTATATAAAACTCACCTTATCTTAGAAAAACTAGACATAACAACCACAGACTTAGATAACACTGAACTCACCCTCACTAAACTGAAACTTAACCCACATAAACACATCAACATTATAGGATGCTAAATTCCCCCAGGGAACAATATTACCACCACAGAAAAACTCCTAGAATGGATAACCAACACCCTTCCCCAAGAAAACATCCTATTAGGTGACCTTAATATTGACTGGGTCAACTGCTCCAGTCTAAACCCTATCTCCCATATCAGCCTACATGGACTAACCCAACTTATAACTTCCCCTGCCAGAACAGACAAGAGAACCAAACATCAATCTATACTTGACTGGATACTAGTATCTCATCCTTCTCATATATCTCACGCTGGGTGCCTGCCAGAAACCCTCAGCGATCACCTACCTACATTTCTAATAAGAAGCAAAACTCCCCAACTGACCCAAGAAACTATCAGGGAATGTAGGAATAGAAAAAACGTCAACCAACTCAACTTCAATAATGACCTAAAACTATGTAACTGGACCCTCCTACAAACTTTAGACCTCGATGAAGCAGTACTATACTTTAATACTACCTTCATTAACATACTTAACCACCATGACCCCCCCCCTCCAGAACTACAAGAATCAGAACTAAACATGCACCTTGGCTAACTTTAAATACTAAAACATTACTCCGAGATAGGAACAAAGCATGGACAAACTATCATAAAAGCAAATCCCAAACAGACAAACAAACATGCCGTCAGTTATGTAACAAAGTCAAACAACTCATTAAAATAGATAAAATCTTCTACCAAAATATACAGAATAAATATATTAACAACCCAAAACATTTCTGAACTGCTGTCAACACTGTACTGCAACCAGGGAAAACAACCACCCCCATCCCCAAAATAGTGAACAGCCACGACAACATCCCACACAGCTCAATAAATTCTTCACAGAAACTATCCAAAACCTAGCCAACAACCAACTGAGCCCCAACAAAAACACCCTCTTCACACAAAACAAATCTCAGTTACCTCATCTTCACCTTCAACCCATTGCCAACCAAAATCATACAAAAATTACTCCAAAAACTTAAGCCAACCTCTACAGCCGCCGATAAAGCACCTTCCAAATATCTGCAACTAGCTGCAGAAGCAATAGCCTACCTTCTTGCCATACTAATAAACAGATCTATCTCTGAATACAAGGTACCCCATCTTTGGAAAATATCTCATATAACACCACTGCACAAAGGGGGTAGTTCTGTAGAACTCAGTAACTATCGGCCTGCAGCTATACTATCTCCCCTATCAAAACTCCTAGAAAAAGTTATCTGCAAGCAACTGATGAAGTACCTCTTAGAAAACAAATTATTATCCACTCAGCAACATGGTTTCAGACCCTTCCATAGCACCACCACTGCACCTAAATCAATCACTAATACCGTCAATAGCCACAGAAACAACAGACTGCTAGTATCTGCTACTCTCTTAAACTTATCTAAAGCCTTTTACATGGTCAACCATGAAGAACTGGCTCAATAACCACCCTAAACCTCAGAATGTCTACTATTTCTTGGTTTAAGAGCTATCTAGATGGTAGGCAACAAGCTGTAAAATGGCAAAATCAGCTCTCTCCCTTACTGCCTGTCTCCCTAGTGGTACCCCAAGGCTCCATCCTGGGTCCTCTGCTCTTCACCCTATTTACTAATCAGCTACCATCCACCATACCCAAAGCCTCATTAGTCCAATATGCAGATGATACCACTATAATCTGTGCAGCCAACTCCCTTTACTACCTCCTCTCCCTAATACAAGAATGCTCTTCCCTGGAGGAAATATGGATCACCAACCAAAACCTCATTCTAAACCCGGCCAAAACTAAACTACTCCTCTTTAGCCATCACAGATCTCCACCTCCTCATCTAACTTTATAATCTCCTCTCACAACACCACCATCACACACAGCAGTCACGCCAAACTGTTAGGCCTCAAAGTTGACAATAACCTTAAATTTGACATTCCCATCTCCCAGACCATAAAGAGAGTCCACAGAAAAATGGATCTACTCTATCACAACAAACAGTTTCTCACCAGTCACTCTAAGGTTATCATAACCAGACACACTTCCTCTCCACCCTACTTTACGTCTCCCCCGGTGCTTACCAACCTCTGAAAAACAGAGCTCAACAAACTAGATACCTGTTACAATAAAATAGCCAGATTCACCACAGGTTCACCTTTTAGAACCCGTCACTGTGAAAGCCTCAAAAAACTCAACTGTCTAGAACTCCCCCTGACCCTTCAAGTCAACCAACTAGCACTTGCTCACAAAGTACTACATCATCCAGGCAACACCCCTGCCCTGCAGCAACTACTTCAACCTTACACCACTACCAGATCCCTGGGATCAAGTACCCAATGCCTCCTTAAGGTAGCAAACTTTAAAAATGAGGAAGGTAGATGCATTTATAGCCACTACATCTCTAAAATCTGGAACTCCCTTCCAGCCCACATAATAAGTAACAAATCCACAACCCAATTCAAAAAAACTACTCAAAATACAATCCCTGAATCATAGATTATGTACCTGTACCACCCCTGGATTGTAACACATAGTTTTCTGTTTCCAGCAACTAGAGTAACCGCTTATCTACTGCTTTTTTATTGTCTGCATGGGTTAATGGTAACTCTGAACACTGTAAAGTAAACCAAATGGACATAGCATGTCTCTCATGTGTAAAAATTAGTTGTGTAAGTTCTTTTCTACCTTTCAGCTATACTTGCTGTTATATACCTCTATAAAATGTATAAATAATGTATCCTGTGAATGTTGGCAAATATATCTTTTGTTAAACTCACTAATGGAATTACATAATAACAAAGGACTGGTAATTAAACCAGCGGATAAGGGTAATTGCATTGTAGTAATGAATGCTTTACAATATCATAAAATGTGTATGGAACATTTAAGTAATGAAGAAACGTATGAAAATAGTGAAAAAATGTGTCTTATGAAAGCAATGGACAAATATAATAAATTACTACAAAAGGGTTTATGTCTGGCTTATTTCTCTAAGAAGGATGTGGAAATTAAATTAGTTGTCAGCAATAGAGAACCGGCAATATTTTTTTGTTTGCCAAAGATCCACAAGGATCTAAGAGAACCCCCAGGAAGACCGACTGTATCAGCTTGTAATTATTTTTTACACAACATGGGTTTATTGCTACATGAAGTATTGCTTCCTTATGTTAAGAAGAGCTTGTCTTACATTCAGGATAGTTCTGATTTTTTAACAAAAATTGCTGGCATTGAGTGGGAAAAGGGGATGTTCTGGGTTGTGTTGGATATAGAGTTTGTATACATCTATTAAACAGCATGATGGTTTATTTGCTATAACATATTTTTTGGGTGACAACCCTCTTTCTACTTTTATAGTAGAAATGGTAGATTTCTGTCTGCAAAATATTTTTTTCCTGTATAATAACCAGATTTATAGACAGACGGAGGGAACTGCCATGGGGGCATCTTTTGCCCCTATGTACGCAAACCTCTTTATGTCTTATTTTGAAACAATGTTTTTGGTTGGACAGGAATTTATGAAACAGCATGTCAAACATTATTTTCGTTATATAGACAATTTAATTTTTATATGTGTAGGAGGTATTGAAAAGGTTAATACGTTTATAGTCAAGTTGCATCAAAATCTGTTTAACCTCAGTTTTGATGGATTACAACAAGGGAATAAAGTGCATTTCCTAGATTTAGAACTGGAGGGTAAGGAAGATGGCACTGTAGTGTCGGGGTACATAGGAAGTTTGGTGATGGCAACCAGGTTTTACATGCAAGTAGTTGTCATCCACCCCATACGTTAACTGCCCTCCCTTATAATGAATTTTTAAGATTGGCAAAAATTTGTAATAGAGCAGACATTTTGAGGGATGAAATTTAGAATTCTGTTGACATGTTCATTAAGAGAGGTTATAGTCCAGATATGGTGATGGAGGCAGTTCAAAGAGTATTCAATAGGAATGGTGGCATTAGAACAAAAAGAAATAAAGTAGTAGATGAAATAGAGGTATTTAAAAGGAATCAAATACAACAGATTTGTTTTGTATCCACATATAATATTAAAAGTAAGGAAATAATTCAAATGTTAGATCATTATTGGAAATTTTTATTAAATGATAAATTTCTGGCTAATATTCTACCAAGACATTTTTCTAGTTCATTTGTCAGAGGTAGAAATATAAGGGATATATTGGTTAGCGGATTATTTGTTATACCAAATTGTTCAGTACCCAGATGTCTGGTTCAAATAGGTACATATAAATGTGGAAGATGTCTGGTTTGTCCGCAGATTGTTAACTGTTTTAAATGTATTAATAATATCATTTTTACACCTAAAGATAAGTTTTCATGTGAATCTAAGTGGATGGTTTATATTTTAAGCTGCCCCTGTAATATGTTCTATGTAGGAGAGATGAAAAGGATGTTCCGATTAAGGTTCATGGAACATATTAGGGACATCAAAAATGGTAAGAAAGAAAAAACTATTGCTGCTCATTTTATGGAAACACAACAGTGACTATTCTTTGTTAAAAGGAAGTATTTTGGAACAAATTAAATGTTTTTATGGAGATGAAAATGTTTTAAAAGAAAAACTTTTATGTAAGGAAAGTATTTACATTTTGAAATTTAACACATTGGTCCCTAAGGGACTTAATGGAGAGTTGAGTTGGAGAAGTTTGCTTTAAGGGGTAATTATTTAATTAATGTTATTGTTTAATTGATGTAAAATGTGTATATAAGTAGGATTTTTGAATTGATTTGTATTCCATGAAGATGTGTGGCACCGAGGTGCTAGAATTAAAATTGGTTACTTCAAACTGCACAAGGAGTATTGTTTCATTTGGATCTTGGTTGTTTTTCTAGTGTAATTTCATGGTTGTGATACATTCACTAACTTATATGTTCTATACTTCTATAAGACGTATAAAAAAATGTATCCTCTGTATGTTGGCTAATGTACCTTTTGTTAAATGTGCTATCGCATGTTAACAATTTAACTGTATTAGAGCTTTTCTTCCCTGACCTCCACTGAAAATGGACATATATCCAGTTGGACTCTCCCGGTTAACAAATGTAAAATAAAATAAAATAAATAAATGAATAAATAAATAAATACATAATTTTATACAACCTATAGTTCTATAACTATCATTATCCAATTGGTTGATATGATTAGGAAAACGCAAAGCTGGATCTACCCATATACTCAGGTCCTTAAATGAATATACATTTTCAATCATTGTGTGCTGTATTAAATATTCACCTTTCAATTTATTTCTCCCAAATCTCATATGCTTTGTTTTTGATGTATTTATCAGCACATTATTCTCCTCTGCCCAAATGGTCAACTTAGTCAATTTCTTTTGCAGTCATGCCGTATATGTAACACTTGCAATCAGTTTACCCAATTTCAGGTCATCTGCATATAGACTGTAGAACACAAGAGATAAGAAAAAGGTCTGAAAGATATAATCTAACAAAATCCCAAATAGCATTATTTTCCAGATTCCATTCCTTCATTTTTATGCTTTGTACTACCAATAGGGAATTCAAAGTTTTGCTATCTATATATCAAACTTGCTCAAATCAAACTAAGGTACAAAAAATCTCCTTGATTGTAGATATGCCACTGTATAGACATTTTCTGTCATTCATGGATTATGTGTTGTCATATAAAGACTTGGCGCTCTGATTGTATATATATATATATATATATATATATATATATATATATATATATATATATATATATATATGCCTCTGTACAGAAATTTTTTTGTCATTTGTTGTATTTGTACTGTTATATTATGGAGCTTTTCTCCCCGGGCCTCCGCTGTAAATGGACCTTGATCCAGTCGGACTTTCCGGGTAAACAAATGTAAAATAAAATAAAATAAATACATAAATAAATAATAAGTAAGGGCCTAGGACAGAGCCCTGTGGGACACCCTGACTGTAGCCAAGAATGTCACCTGTCCAAATGCTGTATGATACTTTCCATGACCTATTTGTAAGCCATACAGCTATCCATCTAATCAAGAGTACTTTGATTCCTAGTTGTTCTAATTTATTGATCAGTGTTTTGTGTATGACCTTGTCAAATAGTGAAGTTAAATCTATATAAGTTACATCACAACAGAATTTTGTCATTCATAGCTGTTATTATATTGTTCTAGAACGTCATGTCACAAGTGGTAATAGATCTATTTTCAACATATGCATGCTGATGTATGTTTCAAGCCTCTCAACTTATCCACTTCTGACAATAACTTATACAATATTAACTTCTCCATTATTTTTTAACAACATGAAAGTAGACTTAAGGGTCTGTATGACTCTGGGTTTGTCCTACTCCCCTTTCTCTTCAAGACAGGTTTAATAACTTCATGTCTCCAGTCTTGAGGAATCTCCCCATATTTATATAACCTAGCAAATAATAGATATAATGGTACTGTAAGTTCTTGCTGAAGTATCAGGTCCTTATTACTAATTCTGTCTCCTCCTTGTGCTTTGTTTGGATACAGTTTGCACAGTTCTTTTTCAATATAATCTAATTTGATTCCAATATCTGTTTTGCATAAGAATTTGTAAATATATCTATAATCTGTTGTATCTGAGAATAAATTCTAGAATCTACACACAGTTTATCAATTTGTATGTCTTTACTCCTTCCACATATTATGTATCTATAAAAAGGTTTCCTATTATGCTCAGTATCTTTATATAAATTTTCTTCAAATTTTTCTTGATCTTGTCTCACACTATGCTTAATTTATTTGTCCAGCTTGTTTATTTCAGGTTTCAAAGTTGTAGTTCAACCTCACTTCCATTTCTTATATTTTTTTATCTCTCACTTCAGTCAGGTGTCTTGTTATGGAAATATACCCCTTGACGTTGTATGCCTAGATCCTGATGTTAAACATTTTTTTTTAATTTTTTGCACTCAAACAGTTTCTCTTTCAAACCTTTCACATTCCATCTGCAGTTTTTCCATGAACACATCACTCCAGTTAGTTTTATATAGTGACTGTTTTGCTTCCATATAATCTGTAATTAATCTTCTGTGCATTAGTTTAGATTTCATTTTGGCAGAATTACCTAGCAACAAACTAACCTTTATAACTCCATGATCACTGTACATCAGTTGTGGTAAAACATGACTTGAAGTAACAGTAATTTCTTTAGGAACACAAACAATGTCTAGTGTGCTCCATTCCCTGGTAGTTTGTTTTTTACAGTCTGAAGAAATTGTTGTTCCTGGACATACATTGTAAATAATTTCCCTACTAATGTTGTTGAATCTTTTTCTGGTAAATTTAAGTCCCCAGCTAATATTATGCTTCCTTCCTATGTTTCATGGAAGAAATGTATGAATTCCTCAAGTCATCAGCACCTGACTTTGGTGGACTGTACATTCCAACAATTGTTATATCTTCCAGGGTTGTCTTTATTGTCACAGTTAGACAGTCAATGGTATTGGTGTTATCATTGAACATGTAATAATTATAAGTCTCATAACTCTCTTTAATCCCTATCATAACACCTCTACCTGATTGTTAGAATGTCTGTTACAGTAAAAACATGTATACCCTGATAGAACTGGTTTCTAGTCATTGTTCTTTAACCATGTTTCACAAACATCAAGAACATCAATCTTGTGAGAACATAGCAAATTTACCAATCGAAAAACTTCATTATCAATACTCCTAGCATTAACAACCATCTGAGATCAATGTATCAAATGTTGCTATCAGTGAACTGTTAAATTTTGGACCTGGCAAAAATTCTGCCTAGTGTTTGACAAATATTGCAAAATATCTGCTGCAAAAATTCTCCTCCCTGCTTTCTCAGCACATATGTGCCCAAAACTAAGCTTGGATGCTGTACACATTTCCACTTTTTTAAAATGGGATATTTTTTGCATTTAGGTATTTACCCAAAAATCTTTTTATTCATGGTGACCTGACTATTGTTTCTATATGTGATTTGTAAAAAAAAACATGTCCTAACACCAGTACAAGCTATACTATATAAGAGGGCTGTAATTTCCCTACTAGCAGTCAGTGTCCTTGTGGGTGAGATCATTTGTACCAACATGAATAAAAACAGATCCATACTTCCCTACATTAAGGCATTCCAAGGCTTGCCTCACATCTTCTATTTTTGCTCCTGGCAAGCATAACACTATTCAATGTTCATTATCTTCTCTGCAAATGTAGGTGTCAGTTCCCCTAATAACAGAATCTGCAATTACAAGAATATCTTTCTGACCAGAGCTGAAGAATATTCAACTTTTAATACAATAATATCTGCTCTATCAATTGTTGCAAAGGAATGATTTTCATCAAGATTAGTCTTAGTAATCCCACTGTTTTCATGGTGTATTAAATTTGCAAGCATACAATTCTCATCCAGCTGGCTTTGTACATCCACAGCTCGAGGCATGTAGTCAACGTTTGTCTTTCTCTTCTTTCTTCTTACAGTAATGTTCTTCAATCCTTCCATGTTCAATTTTGATTTTTTTCCTTTTCATCTGCACGTTGCCTCTTTTCTCTACTTTCTCTTTTGGAAAAATGATGCTTTTTATGCAGACTGAAGGTTTTCTAATAGAAAATGTTATTGTTCCCGGTAATCAGTGTGTTACATAACAAAGCAGTGTCCTGTTTAATACGCATTCTGTTTACTTTACTGACATTTATTAGTTTCTTTTTCTTCCTTGTAATTTGTTGTGAACTTCTTCCTTTCTTTCTTTTTTTGTTTCCTTCTATATACTCTGATTTCTCAGATCACTAAATACTTGCATCCAGAATTCATAAGTTGTCAGGGGCATTGTCTTGTTTCATGGGGTCAAATGATCTTTACAGACAATAGACACATCATTTCCTAAATGAGTTCTGTTTGTTCTTTGCCTAACATTATTTATCTCACCAGTCCAGTCATTATTATATGCAACAACAGTTCTCCAAGCCATGCCAATTGCACAAGTGCAATCATCATCAGTAAGTCTAGATTTACTGCTAACAATGGTAACCAAATCATCCATCTTTGGACATGAGGAACACAGATCACCAGTGTTATCAGGTGTCACCTTTAAATATGCATAGCATTTATTATACTGTACAAGGTATTTGTGCTTTAGCAAATCATTAATGACATACTCATTTAAGGAATCCGTATTCAGCTTCAAATGAATAAAAAATTATAAAAGAAAAAATAATAAAAATCAGTAACCACAGTATTCAAATGGAACTTAAATCAAATGCTATGAGAAAAAGCACACAATCAATACACAACTAAATACTAAAGTAAGTACAGTAAAGTTGTTCTGACTGTACAAGTTCTGAAAGTCAGTCAATATCTGTAATTCCTTTGCATCAAGCACAGTAGCTTCTGCTCACCATCACTCGCAGTCACACTTCTTTTTAACAGAAAAAATCAATAAATCACAAACCAAGACAGGATTCTTTAGATAAGCTCTCATTTGGCCTCTCTACAGTCTCTGTGAATTTATAGCTGACTAGGCCCCATGGGATGGCTACAGCTTGCCTGTCTAAAACCTATCCCTTTCCAACAACCAACAGTGAAATTAAAGGTAAAACAGCACAATATAAATCAAAGTAAGTCTTCCTATTTACAGGTTATCCCTTCCCTACTACAACCCATGAAAAACAGTGGTAAAAAATAAAATATAAATTCAAATAATACTTCTCTTACCATTCTACTCCACAGTAAATCACAAACCAAGATAGGATTGTTTAGATAAGCTCTGGAGACAGACAGGGAACATGGGTATCTTCTTTTTTTTTTTTTTTGGTAAGCATCCTGTCTATTTTATTTCTCAATGTGTCCAACATAATTATATTTTATCCTGTGTTTGTGCTATTTTCTTTACTATTTAAGTAAATTCATTAATTCCCCTATTTCCTCTTATGGTTGGCATCCATTGTTTTTTTAGTATAAGAATATCTATACACTGTTATATAACTGAGAGGAGGGTAATCATTGTTTACTGTGTTGGTTAATAGGTTGTGACACAGTTCTCTCATTAGACAGCTTATGCCTACTACCAGTCAAAGATTAATTGATGTGTTTACATTTAGCTTAAGAGCTGCAGGTAACTGACAGTCCCTGGATATTACATGACTGTTGCAGTATTGCTTTCTCATCTCCTCCCCATCAACCTTTTATCCAACATACACAAATCTTATTGATGTGCACAGTTAGTATTTTCAATGATTTCCAAGCAGATTCCTGAACCATCTACCTAACCCATTACCTCATGACCTTTATTTCTAGTCTTCCTCATAGCATCCGATAGCTTTATATCACATACTCCCTAAAACAGAATATTCCAGGGTAATGATGTTAATTTATCACAGGATGTAGAAACCACTGCTGCACAATAACACTATATCATATTCACTTCTACACAACTCCACCACATAAGGTACTCACCAGAATCATGCTGACCACAATGTCAGTATATCACATCAACCCACCCTGACTCTGACTTTTTCAGGGTTAAGTTCCACTAATGCAGAATACTATGCATTTGATCACAGAACAGACGTATTCATTTTGAATTTCTGACCATGTCTTAGGCTTCATCTCCAAAGTCTCGTTGACTCATGTTAGCCATTATTGACCCTATGCTTCTTGCAGATTGTGAAAACCATTTGTTTCCTTTGCTCTGCCCGACTCTAAATCCTGCTCTGTGCACTACTGACATCACAGCTCCATTAACGTACATCTAGGATTTCCTTTGAGATATCCATTACACAATCTGACAGTGTGTCAGTTGTCATTTTAGAACCACAGAGGACAATTGGCTAAGCTGATAGCTGATTTAAAGTGATATAAATAAAGGTGTATCAGTAACCCATTTGTGTGCAAAATTTCCTTTGAGATATATGGGATCTCACAGCCTCACAATTGCAATATACCCCATTAGTCAACCAAAATACCTCTAGTTAGTTTAAAGTCAGCATGGACTTCAGCAAAAGACTTCTAAGATGTATTTTCTCTTGCATTTTCAAAATAAGAAATACTCTCTTGACTTCTGTACCCTATGTCTTCCACCTTCCTCATATTAGATTCTCATTTCATTGCCTGTTTAAACATTTAAGTCGCATGTAAATCCCCAGAAGGATTCTACCTCAAGCCAAGGCAATGTCAGTTTTGTTATCTTTTTGGGCTAGATTTGTATCTTTTTAGTAATTTCTCTTCTCTTCCCTTCTCTTCCCTTCCCTTCCCTTCTCTTCTCTTCTCTTCTCTTCCCTTCTCTTCCCTTCCCTTCTCTTCCCTTCCCTTCCCTTCTCTTCCCTTCTCTTCCCTTCCCTTCTCTTCTCTTCTCTTCTCTTCCCTTCCCTTCCCTTCCCTTCTCTTTCCTTCTCTTCCCTTCTCTTCTCTTCTCTTCTCTTCTCTTCTCTTCTCTTCTCTTCCCTTCCCTTCTCTTCCCTTCCCTTCTCTTCTCTTCTCTTCTCTTCTCTTCTCTTCTCTTCTCTTCTCTTCTCTTCTCTTCTCTTCCTTCTCTTCTCTTCTCTTCTCTTCTCTTCTCTTCTCTTCTCTTCCCTTCTCTTCTCTTCTCTTCCCTTCCTTCTCTTCTCTTCCTTCTCTTCTCTTCTCTTCTCTTCCTTCCTTCCTTCTCTTCTCTTCTCTTCTCTTCTCTTCTCTTCTCTTCTCTCTCTTCTCTTCTCTTCTCTTCTCTTCTCATCTCTTCTCTTCTCGTCTCTTCTCTTCTCTTCTCATCTCTTCTCTTCTCGTCTCGTCTCTTCTCTTCCTGTTCTCTTCTCTTCTCTTCCTTCTCTTCTCTTCTCTTCTCTTCTCTTCTCTTCTCTTCTCTTCTCTTCTCTTCTCTTCTCTTCTCTTCTCTTTTCTTTCCCTTCTCTTTTCTTTTCTTCCTTCCTTCTCTTCTCTTCTCTTCTCTTCTCTTCTCTTCTCTTCGCTTCTCTTCTCTTCTCTTCCCTTCCCTTCTCTTCTCTTCTCTTCCCTTCCCTTCCCTTCTCTTCTCTTCCCTTCCCTTCTCATCTCTTCTCTTCTCTTCACTTCTCTTCTCTTCTCTTCTCTTCTTTTCCCTTCTCTTCTCTTCCCTTCCTTCTCTTCTCTTCTCTTCTCTTCCCTTCCCTTCCTTCTCTTCTCTTCTCTTCTCTTCTCTTCTCTTCTCTTCCCTTCCTTCCTTCTCTTCCCTTCCTTCCCTTCCCTTCTCTTCTCTTCTCTTCTCTTCTCTTCTCTTCTCTTCTCTTCTCTTCTCTTCTCTTCACTTCCCTTCTCTTCCCTTCTCTTCTCTTCTCTTCTCTTCTCTTCTCTTCTCTTCTCTTCTCTTCCCTTCCCTTCCCTTCTCTTCTCTTCCCTTCCCTTCTCTTCTCTTCTCTTCTCTTCTCTTCCCTTCCCTTCTCTTCCTTCCTTCTCTTCTCTTCTCTTCTCTTCTCTTCCCTTCCCTTCCCTTCCCTTCCCTTCCCTTCTCTTCTCTTCTCTTCTCTTCTCTTCTCTTCTCTTCCCTTCTCTTCTCTTCTCTTCCCTTCCCTTCCCTTCTCTTCTCTTCTCTTCTCTTCTCTTCTCTTCTCTCTTCTCTTCCTTCTCTTCCCTTCCTTCCCTTCTCTTCTCTTCTCTTCTCTTCTCTTCTCTTCTCTTCTCTTCCTTCTCTTCCCTTCTCTTCTCTTCTCTTCTCTTCTCTTCTCTTCTCTTCTCTTCTCTTCTCTTCTCTTCTCTTCTCTTCCTTCTCTTCTCTTCTCTCTTCTCTTCCCTTCCTTCCTTCCCTTCCCTTCTCTTCTCTTCTCTTCTCTTCTCTTCTCTTCTCTTCTCTTCTCTTCTCTTCTCTTCTCTTCTCTTCTCTTCTCTTCTCTTCTCTTCTCTTCTCTTCTCTTCTCTTCTCTTCTCTTCTCTTCTCTTCTCTTCTCTTCTCTTCTCTTCTCTTCCCTTCCCTTGTCCTCTCTTCTCTTCTCTTCTCTTCTCTTCTCTTCTACTTTACCCAGTATTGCAGCAAATCTCCTAAAATCATTTGCACATTTGTTAATTTCACTGCCACAATGTGTCTAGTTAAGTTAAATGACTCCCAACCATACCTCTCAACTGTCCAGATTGTGTATGTTCCTCTTAAAAGTTGTGTTTTCTGGCAAATCACAGAGGATTGAAGTCACTAAATAATGACAGACATTTGAGTTTCAGGTATCCTTCAGAAAGTGCATAGTAACATAAATCATGTTATTTTAGCAAGTTTATAAGTTTATAAGAGCAATATTTACAACCTGTCGCTATTTTTGGGCCGTTGTCTCCCCACTATTCTAGGCATTGTCCAGATCTCTTGTGGTAAGAGTTTGAGAGGTATGCTCCCAGCTATGACTTTCTTTTGTACATTTTCTCTTTGTCAGTCTTACCGTCTTTGTCTCCATATCAAACGTTCACACATTATTTGTGTATTCCTAACCATCTTCATCCCTGGTAGACTGAGGATGTATCTAGCTAAATAATGAACACAGAGAAAAACATTATCTTAACAGTGTTCAGACTACTCAACATGGTACTTACTTGACATACCACTCTACCAACATGGCGGTGATGATATTTGCTAGGCCTCAAAATATTCCCATGCTTTCTTTTCCCCAGATGAGAAGGCTTTTAATCCCAATTATTCTGCACCCCCTCATCCTCCATCACCACTATCAGATCCATCCAAGCACTATTTCATTGCCCTGTGAGACTGCTACAAATTTTTACAGGCAGTATTAACATCAGGATTGATGACCAAAAAGGATTAACTCCTATAATATGCTTTGCATACTGAAATCTACATTGTAGATTAGTACCATGTAGCCATCTGCCAATGGGTTTAAATTTGCACCTTTACTTCCTTTGGAAATCGTGATTTTTCAGTAACTTACACAAAAATGTCAATTACTATAAAGAAATGTAGAGGGGACAGAGGACATCACTGACATGCTCGTTTTCTAGTATTTACTAATCTGGACATTTCCTCACTAACTATTTTCCTATATTAATTAAACAACAGCAGGCAAGAAATATATATATATAAACAACAAAGACCAACAGTGAGTCCCAGCTCTACCTTCCAATAAAAATTTATTTCGTTGAACAAGTCCTTTCTCTAGCGCCTCGGCCAACAGCCTTTACAGAGTAAAACAGTAAAACTCATAAAACACTTGCAATATATACAAAAAACAAGTAATTAATCAATTATATAATTAAACAATCAAATCACATATACTAAATGTATTTAAAGTCATAGTCTTAAACAAGACATTGCCAGTTACATTCTCTGTTCATTCCATGTGGTTGCAAAGTCCCAAATTTCATAATCAGAATGCATTCCTTTTGTCTTAACATATTTTTTTGCCTATCAACATCATTATAATATAATGGAACATGTTCCAAAATAGACACTCTTATATTTTCAATATTTCCATGATGTACAGAATTAAAATGTTCAGCAATAGGACTAGTAATTTTATTATTTTTAACATCTCTGATATGTTCTTTAATCCTATCTGCTAACATTCTTTTTGTTTCTCCAATATAATATTTATTACAATCACAAAATATAACATAAACAACACCCTTGCTCATACATGTATATTTAGCTTTTGTGAAAATTTTACCATTTATTTTATTCACCTCATTCACAACATATTTGCATATAGAGCACTTTCCACAAGGGAATGTTCCCAAATTCTGCACAACATTCAATCCATTAATACAGGGCTTTTTATAAATGCTGTGTATCAAAAAATCCTGTATACTTTTTCCTTTTTTATATGATGTCATTAATTTTATATTTTTTAATGATGCTACATCTTTCTTAATGAAATTCCAATATTCCATAATCATTTTATTACTAATTGTAGAAAAGTTAGTGTACTTTGTAACAAAAAACATTCTCTCCTGGTCAGTGTTATATTTGTTACTACCTTCATAGTTATTCTGTCTATTAGTGCCTTTACTATATTTAAAGGCTCTATATAAACTATTTTCTACATTATCTGGGTTATACCCTCTAGCTTTGAATATCTTGGCCACTTTATTAGCTTCACTATAAGCCATATTTATATCAGAATTAAGTCTTTTTATTCTGAAATTCCCCATAGGGATAGCTGACAATGTATGGGGGTGACAACTATCTCCCCACATTTTCCAGCTTATTTCATCAAATTTTCTATGAATGCTGGTATATATCGGAAAGCCATTATTACCTTTAAGCGAGATATCTAAAAAATTAACCTGATTTCCCTGCTGTATATCACTAAATTTTATGCCAAATCTATTACTATTTAATTCATCAATAAAATTATCTGATGCATCCCGATCACCATGACAGATGAAAATTAGGTCATCAATAAATCTAAAATACTTCAGAACATTCTTTTTGAAAAAAGGCAATCTATAAAGATGTTCATTTTCAAATAACCCCATAAACAGGTTAGCATAGGCTGGTGCCTGTAACTTGTCTATAAAGGGTGCCATTAAATTCAAAAAAATTATTCATTAAACAAAATTCCACCAATTCCAAAATATAGTATGTTTTAGGGCTATCATTCAAAAAGAATTTTATAGCTTCTAAGCCCAATATATGTGAGATATTGGTGTAGAGACTCACTACATCCACCGTAATAAAGTACATGTTTTCACCAGTGGATATCTTTTATCTTCCTAAAAATCATATGAGTCCTGTATATAGGAAGGTAACAGCAAAACTTTCTTTATCAGTATTTCATGTAACATGATACAAAGATTATAAGTGAAATAGCCAAAAGCTGACACAATGGGCCGACCAGGTGGTCGGTTTAGATCTTTATGAATTTTGGGTAGGCAAAGAATTTTGCAATTTTCTGTTCTTAATATTTATTTTTCTATTTATATCCATTTGACTCAGATAGTGTAATCTCACACCTTTCTGTAATAGTATCTCAAAATCCTTTCTGCCTTCTGGCTAATATTGGTTTTGCAATATACAGTGTTGTTATCTAGATGTTGCATGCACATACCATAATAGTCACAAGAATTTAATATCACAAGTTTTCCCCCTTTATCTGCTTGTTTAAAAACTATATTGTGGTTTCTACTCAATTGTTGCAGTTTTTCCCATTCCAATTTTGTCAGGTTATAAATATGCTTTTTATTCACAAAATCTTCTATTTCCTTTTCCAACATTGTGTTTAACAATGATTCAAATCGTAATATGTTAGAATTTTTACATGGAGGTAGAAAGTAGTTGTTATCTTTAAGCATATGTGTACTTAATAAGTCATAAGCATTATTTTCCTCTTCACTGCCTGATACACATGAGTAAAAACTTTCTTCACTTTCCATTTCACTATCTAGTGAAAATAAGGTATCATGGTTAACATCAAATTCAGTCGTTTTATTTAATCTAAAGAAATATTCCTTTAAATGCATTTTTCGACACAGCTGAAATAATTCAGTTTTAACCTCATATTTTTTAGGTATACAAGTGGGTACAAATTTTAAACCCTTCTCTAGAACAGATAATTCTACCTTGTCTAGTTTATAACTCGACAAGTTAACAACATAATTACTATATAAATTATGTCCATCTACCTTTCTTATGTTGTCCATGTCTCTCTGGCGTTCTGTGTTATTCCAACCCCTTTTCCTGGTATTGGCATGATATCCATTCGATTCTGAATAGGTTTTGTGGAGTGCTTCTGGGTTTGCTGCAACTGGTAATCCAGGAAAGTTTTCTCTCTCATCTTCTTCCCACTCTTGCCAGACAGGAAGTTCTTACTGGCATATTTTTCTGAAGCCGGATTTCCTTTTTGAAAGGAGACACTCTTTCTCCTATTTCTCTGAAAACTAGGAAACACGAACGCCCTCTTGTGTTCGTAGCCTCGAATATCTCTGGTTAATTTGGATTTTTTTCTTTCTACTAGATCTTTTTCATAGCTGCTTAATTTAGTATTGATACCTGAAAGAAAATTTTCCAATGTAGAATTCGATGTAATATTTACCAGTTGTTCACAAACTTGTTTAGTTTCCACTACAAGTTTGTCTTTTTTCATGTTGCCTCTTTCAATCAGAATTGATAGCCATTCTAAACTACACCGATGTGCAGCTGCTATCCATCGTTCATGAAATTTAACTTCTACTTCATTGGTAAGGTCAAACGGTGTAGATGGATTCTTAATAGACCTTAGCCCTCTTGGTGTTATATCCAGTTCAATATATCTTTCAAGGCTACCAATATTGTAGAAAGTAGATGTTTCTTTGAAAATCAATCTTTCAAGTTTAGAACACAAGTCCTGTACATCTGGATTATCAGAAATAATATTCTTTTTGCCTACCATAGCAAAATGATTTGTAGTTGTTCTTTTCCTTGAATTTTCCCATTTCTTTATGATACCAAAGCCTGAATCTCCTATGGCTTCTGGTGCTGCATTCTTTACAGTTGATGTACCAGTGTCATTAGGCAAATTACTGGAGCGATTAATATTTTCTCCATTCCGATTAAACATTTCCATACCAGTCTCTCTGAATATTCTAGGAAAGGAGCACATGGACTCACTTGTCATAATTAAACAACAGCAGGCAAGAAATATATATATATAAACAACAAAGACCAACAGTGAGTCCCAGCTCTACCTTCCAATAAAAAATTATTTCGTTGAACAAGTCCTTTCTCTAGCCAACAGCCTTTACAGAGTAAAACAGTAAAACTCATAAAACACTTGCAATATATACAAAAAACAAGTAATTAATCAATTATATAATTAAACAATCAAATCACATATACTAAATGTATTTAAAGTCATAGTCTTAAACAAGACATTGCCAGTTACATTCTCTGTTCATTCCATGTGGTTGCAAAGTCCCAAATTTCATAATCAGAATGCATTCCTTTTGTCTTAACATATTTTTTTGCCTATCAACATCATTATAATATAATGGAACATGTTCCAAAATAGACACTCTTATATTTTCAATATTTCCATGATGTACAATTAAAATGTTCAGCAATAGTACTAGTAATTTTATTATTTTTGTCATCTCTGATATGCTTTTTTTTTCTATCTGCTAACATATTTTTTGTTTCTCCAATATAATATTTATTACAATCACAAAATATAACATAAACAACACCCTTGCTCATACATGTATATTTAGCTTTTGTAGTGAAAATTTTACCATTTATTTTATTCACCTCATTCACAACATATTTGCATATAGAGCACTTTCCACAAGGGAATGTTCCCAAATTCTGCACAACATTCAATCCATTAATACAGGGCTTTTTATAAATGCTGTGTATCAAAAAATCCTGTATACTTTTTCCTTTTTTATATGATGTCATTAATTTTATATTTTTTAATGATGCTACATCTTTCTTAATGAAATTCCAATATTCCATAATCATTTTATTACTAATTGTAGAAAAGTTAGTGTACTTTGTAACAAAAAACATTCTCTCCTGGTCAGTGTTATATTTGTTACTACCTTCATAGTTATTCTGTCTATTAGTGCCTTTACTATATTTAAAGGCTCTATATAAACTATTTTCTACATTATCTGGGTTATACCCTCTAGCTTTGAATATCTTGGCCACTTTATTAGCTTCACTATAAGCCATATTTATATCAGAATTAAGTCTTTTTATTCTGAGAAATTCCCCATAGGGGATAGCTGACAATGTATGGGGGGGGGGGTGACAACTATCTCCCCACATTTTCCAGCTTATTTCATCAAATTTTCTATGAATGCTGGTATATATCGGAAAGCCATTATTACCTTTAAGCGAGATATCTAAAAAATTAACCTGATTTCCCTGCTGTATATCACTAAATTTTATGCCAAATCTATTACTATTTAATTCATCAATAAAATTATCTGATGCATCCCGATCACCATGACAGATGAAAATTAGGTCATCAATAAATCTAAAATACTTCAGAACATTCTTTTTGAAAAAAGGCAACCTATAAAGATGTTCATTTTCAAATAACCCCATAAACAGGTTAGCATAGGCTGGCCCCATAGCAGTGCCTGTAACTTGTCTATAAAGGGTGCCATTAAATTCAAAAAAATTATTCATTAAACAAAATTCCACCAATTCCAAAATATAGTATGTTTTAGGGCTATCATTCAAAAAGAATTTTATAGCTTCTAAGCCCAATATATGTGAGATATTGGTGTAGAGACTCACTACATCCACCGTAATAAAGTACATGTTTTCGCACCAGTGGATATCTTTTATCTTCCCTAAAAAATCATATGAGTCCTGTATATAGGAAGGTAACAGCAAAACTTTCTTTATCAGTATTTCATGTAACATGATACAAAGATTATAAGTGAAATAGCCAAAAGCTGACACAATGGGCCGACCAGGTGGTCGGTTTAGATCTTTATGAATTTTGGGTAGGCAAAAGAATTTTGCAATTTTTCTGTTCTTAATATTTATTTTTCTATTTATATCCATTTGACTCAGATAGTGTAATCTCACACCTTTCTGTAATAGTATCTCAAAATCCTTTTCTGCCTTCCGTAACTGGCTAATATTGGTTTTGCAATATACAGTGTTGTTATCTAGATGTTGCATGCACATACCAAAATAGTCACAAGAATTTAATATCACAAGTTTTCCCCCTTTATCTGCTTGCAGGAGAGAATGTTTTTTGTTACAAAGTACACTAACTTTTCTACAATTAGTAATAAAATGATTATGGAATATTGGAATTTCATTAAGAAAGATGTAGCATCATTAAGAAATATAAAATTAATGACATCATATAAAAAAGGAAAAAGTATACAGGATTTTTTGATACACAGCATTTATAAAAAGCCCTGTATTAATGGATTGAATGTTGTGCAGAATTTGGGAACATTCCCTTGTGGAAAGTGCTCTATATGCAAATATGTTGTGAATGAGGTGAATAAAATAAATGGTAAAATTTTCACTACAAAAGCTAAATATACATGTATGAGCAAGGGTGTTGTTTATGTTATATTTTGTGATTGTAATAAATATTATATTGGAGAAACAAAAAGAATGTTAGCAGATAGGATTAAAGAACATATCAGAGATGTTAAAAATAATAAAATTACTAGTCCTATTGCTGAACATTTTAATTCTGTACATCATGGAAATATTGAAAATATAAGAGTGTCTATTTTGGAACATGTTCCATTATATTATAATGATGTTGATAGGCAAAAAAATATGTTAAGACAAAAGGAATGCATTCTGATTATGAAATTTGGGACTTTGCAACCACATGGAATGAACAGAGAATGTAACTGGCAATGTCTTGTTTAAGACTATGACTTTAAATACATTTAGTATATGTGATTTGATTGTTTAATTATATAATTGATTAATTACTTGTTTTTTGTATATATTGCAAGTGTTTTATGAGTTTTACTGTTTTACTCTGTAAAGGCTGTTGGCCGAGGCGCTAGAGAAAGGACTTGTTCAACGAAATAAATTTTTATTGGAAGGTAGAGCTGGGACTCACTGTTGGTCTTTGTTGTTTATATATATTTTTCTGTATTACCCTACAGATAGGTGATGATAAAGTACCACGACTCTTCTTATGAATGATACACTGAATGTATATTTTTGGATGAAAGCACTAAACTAATGAAAGAAAACTCTAATTTATTACACTTGTTCCTTTTACCTTTTTTGGCAAATTGGTGGCAATACTGGATTTACAATTGGTAGAATTGTTTTTGCTACATGGAACTAAAGGTTTTTGTTTTATATTCTTTAAGAAATTCCATCTCACTGTGTAAAGTATCTTTTTAATATCAAAAAGGACTACTCCAGTAATTTCCAGTCCTTGTTTTCTGCAACTTTCATAAAATCTAACAAGAGTTTGTAATGGTTGTAAATTGCCTGTCTTGAATGAATTTTACCTGCTCTTCCTCTAATGATTTACTTAAGCATTTTTCTGACATTTTAGCAAGTATTTCTGCACAAGTCTTCGTGTATACCTTTATCAGAGAAGCTGGTTAGTCATTTTCCACATCTCTTCTCCTTGACTTGCCTTTGGGACAACTATCACTTTGGTGACAAAAGATGGAGTGATTCCTTCTTTATAAGTTGAAGTAAACACAGCTACCATATCAAATCCAACCAGGCAGCTTAACAATTTGTAGACTTTGAAACATCATCCTCTTCCCCTGTGTGTGCCTTTGTTCATCTTAGCAATGGCTGACATTGTTTCCCAAGCTAGATCACTATCAAGAAGAATTCTCATTAGTGTCTTAAGTTCATCCCCTCCCACTGCAAAATAATCGTTGTAAAGCCATCTTGGAAAGCTGTATTGTCCATCCTATTATATAGGTTCAGATAGAAGTCTGTATATACTTCCTTGATTTCCCAAAATTTCATGAAAAGGCCCTTCTTGTCTTTTACCCCTTGAAATTTGCAGTGCTACTTGATACCCTTCATGAATCACTTACCTATCTGGAGGTCACTGGCAAACACCAATTCTTGAATACCACTAAGGAGTTGATTTTGGTATGCCAGTTCTTGCTGATGTCCTATGAATCATCACTGTAGGACTCACATTATGGATTGATGTTTTCCTGGTATCTTTTCTCAGTTAAGTTTGTCATGTTGCCTCTACAGGAGCACAAAGCTTTAGAAACTTAGCTCTAAGGATCACACGGGCAAACCAACTCCTCCTCTACAATTACAGCATCATGATCCCAGGAGAGATACACATTCTCAGCATTACATTAAATATGTTAAAAGTAGATGTGTGACTCTATCAAGAAGTTCCTGTTCATGCTTTTCATGGACAGGATATCAAAAGGCAGCTGATGTTTGGAGATTATCCAGTTTGGGGTGTGAAGTTTGTTCGTAGATAATGATGCCTCCTTGTTTCAAATGCCAGTGATTACCACCATACAGTGAAGCAGTTCATTGCTAAGTGTGAAGCAAGTGAGATGAAAACCACAACTTCAAATCAGAGGTCATGGCTTTCTTGCAGAAAAGTTTGGATTGCTTTATGCAGGTTGTGTTAGGGTCATACCTCCCTCAAGTGCAAGAATTTAGATATATTTGTGCCTTGTCCATAGGAAAAGGTAGAGTGGATCAGAAAATTGACCAGTAGGTATGTCCAGTTGTGGTAACATTGTAGGTGTTGTATGAGACTTTGGTGGTACAATCTTGTATACTGCCCACGTCATTGAAAGAAGCTCTCAGTTTACTTGACAGTATATATACTCAGCATCAGCCATGGTCACTACCATGGTCACTAGCTCTGAGTAGTGATTGAAATGATGATACTATATTAGAAATAAGCTATTGTTAGGGTAGCTAGGCTTAGTCTCCATGACAGAGTAACTTGAAGTAATGTAGTAAAGGAAACTTGAAGGAGCAACTTGAAATATTTTGGGTCAACTAGTACAGATATCCTTTGAACATATCCCAGAGGAGGCATACCAGACATGGCCCACTCAGAGGAGGACTCAGGAAAATTTCAACACATGCTGGAGTGATTGACTATGAATATTTGGGGATTCCAGAGAATGAGCTGGAGATTTTGCTGGGAATAGGGACAGCTTGTCTACCCTGCTCAGTGTGCCACCAGAAACCTCATCAGGGCAAGTGATTTAGAAAATAATTGGATGTGTTATTGATTAGTCTTCACAGAACGCTGCCATTAGATGTAGTTGTCAAAACTCTTTGATCTCAATGAAAAACTTAATCAAGGGGCACCAGATGATGTACGGGGTAAATTCACTTGTTTTATTTAAGTGATAATGAAACATCTGCCTGTGAATACTCAAGAAACATAGAGTTTCATAATTTTGAAAGCAATAAGGTAACATATAAGACATTCAAAAGAAGTGTGGCTTGGTACAGTGGTATACAATACAACACCGAGAAGGTGGAATGTATGAAGTTGGATGGGTTGCAATTCTTCAACAACAAAGGCAGCAGGGGCTTGGAATACACTTTACACTTATTTGTGCAGGGTAAGTTGAATGCAATGGACAAATGTGAGAAAATGTAGTTAATGTAAAGAAGGAGGTAAAGCTGGGGAGTAAATAGAAACCCTCTTATTATTTTTTTTTTGCCATAGAAATGAAACAAGCAGGTAAAATAATAGCAGCCCATCCCATTATATATATATTACCAGTTTGTTTTTCATTGTCATAACCTTGATTTCCTCTTTATATTATTATGGCAATGTTTAAATAATACACAACTGACCTTGCATGTACATATTAAAAAGAGAGTGACGTTATCTGAATGTACCTTAGAGATCTATGAAGAAAAATGTATTTTGTGTAACTTAGAAATGTTGAGAGATATTAAACTGGTATTTACTGGCTCTGGCCATATTTTTCCTTATGCACTTTTTGTCTCCCCACCTACTGATCATCATCCTCCACCCCCAGAGAGTCTCAGCTGAACTGCTTCTGACCTGTGGTACTGTGGTCACAAACTAGGGTTGAAAGCTGATTGGAAAGAGCTGTCATCCAGGCAGGTATGCAGGTTTTTTGGTGTCAAGACCATCTGTTGACCATCAACCGTCTGCCCCCTCCCACTGCAGATTGTCTGGACTAGCATCACAGGGAACTGCATGGGAAAGAGAGTGTCACCTTTGATTTCTATCCCTGCCTCAGTCTTTTTACTATGACTTTTCATGGCTTGACAAAGACTTACATGAAGCCTTCTAACACAGACAGCTTGGGCATTTTTTCTTTAAACCCTAACCCCACCAAAGGTGTCTGACACGGGAACCTGCATCACTGGACTGGCCTACTATTCCCTCCTTATGAATGTGTATGTATAATAGGCTACCACTACTAGGTTTGTAAGCCAAGCTCACATCCTCTACTTCATGATATATCAATGAAGGCAGCAATCCAGTGACTGAAAATACCACAATACCTTCCCTTTAGAATGGGTCGATTGACAATATCTACTCACTCCCCACCTGGTTCCTCCATTGCTCAGTGTACTGCTCAGACTCGAGCCATGTGGGTTATAGTCAGTACCCTGCCCATGTATGACACAGAGCTGGATGCTTTAGCCTTAACATCTACCTCACGTGTGCAGCTATACTGCACAAATCATTCTAATATAATTATAATCAAGCTGGTAACTTTTGTAAACAGATTAATCTAAAGAAGCAAGGGAGGTAAGGCAAGTGATGTACTCCACCATTAATGGAAAGCTAGTTACAAAATACAGATTAAAACCGTATTGTTCATTTCTTTCTCAGCTTACTGTTTGTGTTTCATTAAATATTGAATTCATTAGATTATCTACAAGTCATCAATTTCTAATTTGTTTCCTAGAAGCATGAAAACATGACTGCAAAGAAACTGAAACCCTCAGTCTTCTATTCCGGAGTCAAAAACATTATTCATTAAGCCTTTTGTGAAAGTCATTGGAAATTACAGGGACGAAACCGATTATCCCAAACCCCGGAATGATTACATATCATGCCATGAAGTTAATCTAGAAAAAAAACTGAATGAAATAGAAAATAGTACACTTGCTATCATTTCTACCGAGGTCAGATAAAGTGCATCATCTCCACATGCATACAGTTTTGTGTTGGCATACAGCTGAAAAACTATAATTTACTATATATTTAACTTTTTCATTATATTTGCATGTGCACATATACACAGAAATCTTTAACTGCTTTGCTAGCCCAAATACTGTACCATGTACTTTACCTCCACAGAAACCACAGGCGTATTTTTTTTCAGCTGTCTCTAAATTTCTATGATATTTCCACTTAAGTATCAGATACGCAGCAGGTCTCTTGGCTGGCTTGTTAGTGCTTGCAGGAAGCTGGCTTTGCTTTGTATTTCCAAGAAATACTCAGGCATAGTCTCCCCTAGAGAACTTGACTACACTTACACTGATCATAGCCACACTGACTTCTTACATTGCCCTCTTGCACTCACAACTCAATTCTGATTTCAATTCAGCAAAGCTTCAGCAAGTTAGAAAGTGTATGATGTACAGGCTATTTTCTCACTGTGAAAGGCAACTTTTCTCTAGTTGTTGAATCTTGCTTCATTCAATGAGCATTCTTAAAGTAACGTACTGGTATAATCAGTGATAGTGAATACTGTGATTTAATACACTAATATACCACATTTTAGTAATCTGATCATTTCTTTTCTCCCAGTGCATGTTGTTATTTTCTGATGATATACCCTTACCAAAGCCTTCATAAAAATAAAATGTAGCCCACATGAAAAACAGGTGGCTTAGACACTATTCCCAGCAATAATCCCAGATAGCTGTACCCCAAAATACATCCTGGCAATTGAAGGTATTCTTTACAAGTGTCAAAATACAGTTGCTGACGTTCAAATAATTAGATTTTTATAAGACAAGCAACATATATACATTTTTCTAATATCACATATTAAAAAAAAACATACTGAGGTAGAATAAATCTCTTTTTCAAAGCCACACTGGATGAGTTTAATAAATTTATTAGTAAGAAACTGAAGACCTGATCTGTTAGCTTTAAAAGCAATTTAGGAGTTGATGATGGTTTTCATAATGTCACTTTATCTATTTTTTCTGTTTTTCCTAGGCAACATCCCTTTAAGTATGATATGCTGCAGAGAACACTCCCAGCCTCTTCTAGGTGATTTAGACATGCCTTAATCTCTTCTCATATGTATGATGTCCATTAAAACTTTCAGTGCTTATTTATTGCATAACTTCCACAATGACAATAATATTGCTCATGTTCACAATAACCTGTTTATTATGCTGCATCAAATGAACTGTTACAGTTTCTAGAGCAACCTCCTTTCTCTGTATGGTTTTAGATTAAACTAACTTTTCAACACATATCTGATAAACTTTTAATGAAAATCTCCTAAATATCCATTTGATCATACATATGGTGGCATTAACTGATAGTAAAAACTGAGAAGGTCTTAGATGTTTAGGTAAATTATTATACGTATGTGTTTGTGTGATCATGGAATGACTCTTTGTGGTATTACTCTTTAAGACATCCTTTCCTAAAATGTGCAGAATGAAAATCCAATAAATTCTGCAAAGTCCCACATAGATTGAACTGAGTCTTTTTTGTATTATTCACATTAGACACATTTTTACGTCAGACCTTTCTGCCCAGAACATCATGTTTTAACAGTTGCTTCTAGTCTTTTAGCACAGTCCATTTATTTACTTTATTTATTTTGTTTAACATTTGTTTGCCAGGAAATTCCGACTTGTAATGAGTCAATTTTTAGTGGATGCCTGGGGAGAAAGGCTCCAAGCACATGTCTTTGTAATGTTGGAGGAAACCCACATAAAAGCAGGGAGGACATGCAGACTCCACACAAAAGGCACCAGGGCCGAGAATCAAACCAGAGAACCTCTTGCTGTGAGGTGGCAATGTTAACCGCTGCACCACTGCATAGTCCATTCCAGCAGACACTTGTCTCAGAACCTTAGGCCTTGTGCCAGCTTCAGTTTTTATGCTTTTTCATGTCAAGCTTCACCTGTGGTTTCTTCAATTGTCATTCAGGTACAATGGTTCTAGCTTTTGGCGCAGCCAACTAACTTTCAATTTCTAAGCCCTTTCAGCCTCAGATACCCCAGGTTACAGTCACCATGGATGAAACTGACCTCAGGTAGTGGGCATTTTAACAGGTAGACTGTTGAGGCTACCTGTCTACCACAGCAGCCTGACCTTCATATTAGTTTTCTGGAAATGCAATCCATTCTCTTGGTCTTTTTGCCCTTTCAAGTTTACTGTTCCTCAGTAAGTTATTCCTATCTAATCAGACCCCATGGCTGTTTGCTATGCCAGTAAACAGCAGAGAATATAGTCACATCCCCTTTGTTAGGAGGCACTGAAAGTAGGGCAGTGGTAAGTGGCTATGAACTCACACCAGTTTCATGCAGCAGCTCACATTCCAGAGGTAGCCACGTCACTAGTAGATGGACTCATTTGCTTCTTGCTAGTTCTTATAACAGTAAAAAAATAATAAACATGTGCTCCCTAATTCCCTTTGTAACAAGATGGATATTTTACTTCTGTAGTACTTCGTTATGTGATTTTATTCCTAACTGACAGCTGCAAGGTACTTTTCTTGGGTTGGTGGAAGAGGAATCAAGGCTTTTATTGTTTTTGCCCATTTCTTCTGATGATAAAAATTCATCCAGAAATGCAACTTTTTATTCCGAGAACTCAGAAAAAAGCTTTCCTCTAATGAACCACTTTCATTTTGCAGAAGCCATTATATTTGTTCACTTTCAAGATATTGTCTTCCTCTTTGGGCAATCACACTTAAATCATCACTTCCTAAAGCTGACATCATATCCTCTCCATACTGACAGATATAAATCCTGCCTTTTTTGCACAGACATGTCCCATCATCTCTCAGAAACCTGAGAAAAACATTCCAACAAAGATATAGATTCCTGTTTATCAGACATTTTTGACTCTAGTGACATATAACTTGAATCCTTCACAATCCCTATTCCTTTGTCTTATTCTTTTTATTTGAATATTTACTCTTGTCTCACATATTTTTAACTGAAGTATATTTGTCTGGTATTTCCAAATTTCAGTCCATCAAGACTCTGTTTTTCCTCCTTCTGTTAAGGTCTGTAGAGATGTTTTACTTGGTATCCCCCATCTTAGACATCATGTCCCTCCATTGGACATTTATCTCCCACTTGATAAACTCCCTTTTCCACCCTTTAAGCCTACTAGTTTTATAGGCTTTAGGGCATTTTTTGATTATCTTTTTAGGGGCTATCGTTTAGCCAAAAGAATGCTGGAATTCCAGTTCCTTTTTTCAGGCCTCTCTGTTTAATTTCCCACATAAAAAAGACTGGCACTCAAAATCAACATGTCCTTCATGCATAAAGTTGCAACAAAATCAAATGTGAATCATTCAGTGAATTTATTTTTCCCCGAATATTCTAACCATGATAAATAATACCTGCACTATATTCCTATGAATGGACAGCTTAAATTGTATTAGACAGAACTATATCTTTTCACAAAGATGATCAGCTGTTTCTTTCCTTTGCTAAATCAAAATTTTGTAATAAAGATTCTAAGTTCACCATTTCAATAAAATTAGCTAATTTTATTGAATTATATCACAAGAAGGATGGAAACCATGAACCAGCGTCTGCTAAAGGTTCATTCTGCTAGTATAATGGCTACCTTTTCCTGTGGTTTTACTATTGATGGCATTTGACCATCCACAATGTAGTCTTCCTTAAACACATTTTAAAGGTGCTTACACTGGATATTATCTTCAGGTCCAGGTTTTTCCTTGAGACTACTATCATCAGTGATGTATTCCTATAATGGTGGCCACAAAGAACAATTAGCTAGAGACTCTGTCTTTCTGGTTATAAAAAGCAGGCCCTTTTCTTATCTGAAACTAAGCTATGTCCTTATGACAGAACTGTGTGAAGGTCATCCATCTTCTATACCACACTCTCCCATGATCCTCATTTGTGGTGTGTCTTGTCTGGACTTCTGTTCTTATTGTTACCTTTATTGTTATTCCCTGAGCCCAGCACTTTACCTTAAAGAATTGGAGAGTTTGAGATGAGTGATATATGATGAAAATGGGTAGGCATCCTGCTAGTTTTGAAAAGTTTTATCTTTTCAACTATCACAATGTCTGCAGCATCAGTCCTAGAAGCTACTGAAAATGGAACTTTTTCTTGTAGATTTAAGTCCATAACATTCATTTTGAATGCATCTCAGCTTACTGGGTGCCACTCATTCTTTTACTAGTATTACATTTATAAGGCTGATGCCAACCTGTCAGTCAGTGTGCCATTACTCAGGAGGTATAGTGCAGTCAGGCCCTGTACAGCTAGAGGTATGTGTGCTGTGCAGGCAGCATGCTAATGACTGCTGGTAGGTTAAAGTCTGTAAAACTGTAAAAGTACTTCTGAAACAAAGGCTGTGCTACATCTTTGCTGTAGTTCGCCTACACCACTGCACTGTCACTCTGCATTTCCATATGCCACATCCAAGAAAATTCCACAGGCAATAGAAACATTATTTTATTATGAAGCTTTAAAGCAAATAAGCTAGCTACAATGATTTTTATATAATGTGGTACAGAGATGTTCCAGAGGGATCTACAGCTGAGCATTGGACTGCCAAACATTGCACAGGAACTATTAAAACTGTTAATCAGATTAACAAAGTATATACTGAAAAAGCATTTTTCTGGGTGGTCAGGCCCCCTGCACATTCTAACTGGGAAGGTAAGCTTCCACACTTCTACATCTGTAGAAAAAATATAGAACTCAAAGACTACATAACCTTGGGTATAATAAAAAATGTCCTCAGCCCCACATGTCTGAGATTGCTATGCATCTAAGAAAACGGTTAGAACAGGATATACTTGGGATTGGAGTTTTGAACAAGAAAAAAAGTTTTAATAAGCTTATCAAACTAGTCAATGATGCTTCAACATTAAAGTACCATGATGAAAATAAGTTATGTGGCAAGTAGATACCAGTCACAAGGTTATAAGATCTTTGATTCTGCAAGATAACATACCAGGTTCCTGTGGGCTGAAAGCATTTACAGATGTACAAAAGAAATCATCTTAGAAAACAAAATTCTAATGATATGGCATGGATGCAGGCAGTTTCAATGAACTCTGTGGTAAACAAGTGCAGGTAGACAGAAAAATTGCAAAGTATATTCAAAAAGTCTTCATAGAAAGTACCTCTTGGATTGCAGAAGGTGGTTGTTGTATCTTTCGGCTTTTCCCGGTTAGGGGTCGCCACAGCGGAACTCCGGTGCGCTAATGATTGGCAACAGATTTTTACGTACCGAGTTGCCAGCCCTGACATACAACCTTCAATGAAGGTACACCCATTCACGCATGTCTCCACACAGAAGATGCTTTAGCTGAGAATTGAACAGGACAACGTCTTACTGTGAGGCAACAACGCTACCACAGCACCACCACCGCAGTAAACTAAGTATGATCTTAAAATATAATGCAGGCCAGGCAAAGAACTGCACATAGTAGACATGCTGAATATATCGTACTTCCCAGAAATGAACTCACTGTGGAAAACAATGCTAGTATACACATTCCAGAATATCCTTGGAGAACAGTGGCTGTAGATTTATTTAATTTCAAATGGTCATGTATCTCACATGCGTGAGCTGCTGTTTTAATTACTCTGAAACAATCACCTGACAGTTACAACAAGTGCAAGCTTCATTAGTGCATTCATATATCTATTCTTGAGGCAAGAGATATCTGATTTTGTCTCTTCTTGAAATGGGCTACGGTATGAAAGTCTTCAGAAAACATCTGTGTGAATGAGAATTCAAACCTATGTCCAGGCCGAATTCAAACCTATGTCCAGGCCATGCTACCTTCAGTCTAATGGACAAGTGGAAAGAAGTATCAAAGGAGTGAGGAATCTCGTGAAGAAAGAATTATAGCAAGAATTATTAGGATTGTTATCTCACAATTTTGGAATAAAAGTATACTCTACTGCAAAAATTCAGTCTCTCACCATCTCAACTGTTGATGGACAGAAGACTGTGAAATAGATTGCACTACTTCAGCTGCTGAAAATGAAAATAAAGTAAAGAAAATGCTGGAAGGAAATGAGATGGGACAAAAATACTAAAATGGCAGGAACCACAGAAGACTTCCAGATTTACAAGCTGGGGACAAAATGGGAACAGAGAAGTCATGGGAAAGCCCACTGCATGATGCTGTCATTATTGGTAAACCATTAGAGCCAAGATTCTTATAGGTTCATAGGTTGGTACTAGGCTATCGGCCCTAGGGCTTATACAAGCTTAGCCATAACAATTCCCTGGCTATTTCTTCCCACAGTTTTTACTTCCCTGGACCCCTGTCTAGCAGGGCGACTGATGTGATCCTCGGGGTAAATTTCCTATCTCCCATCCAGTCGTCAAAGTTCCTTTTGAAGAGGGCCAAGGAGGCACTCTGCTTGACGTGTATAGGCAGTCTGTTCCAGAGTATGGGGAGTCTCTGGGTCAGGAACCTATCCCTCCAGCATGTTTTGTTCATTGTGATGACAAGGTTTAGGTCCCTGGAGTGTGTGGCTCTGATGGATTGGGATTTCTTTAAGTGTAGCATGTCCAACAGCTTTGGGTTTGACATGGCCTTGTATGTTAAGCAGAGATCGCCTCTGAGTAGACGATTTGTGACAGAGTATAGCTGGAGTTTTTTTAGTCGGTCAACATAGGCATCTGCTTTAGGCCTGTGATTCTTTTAGTGAGGTGTTTCTGCGGCCTTCCCAGTTATTGCAGATGTCTTGTGAGGTACATACCAAACAGGACGTTGTACTCTATGATGGGACTAATGAGGGATGAGTACAGTGGGACAATGACCTCCTTTTTTCTGGATGAAAAACCCTTAGTGATGAGGTATGGCACATAGAAGGATTTCCTGACTGTTGTGGTGATGTGTTTATTGAAGGTGAGACCACTGTCCACCTGTGTTCCTAAGTCTGTTATCACACTTTCAGTGTTTAGTGTACTGTCAGCTATGTGGTAATTCATGGGTACATGGTTTTTCCCAAAGGGGATAACTACATTTATTGGCATTGAGCTTGAGCCCATGGCTCTGGCACCAATCATCTGTTTCTGTAAGGCTCTTTTGTAGAATATCCACATCATTTGGGGAGTCAATAATGGTGCCCAGTTTGCAGTCATCTGTGAACTTTGTTAGCCAGAGTCCCTCAGTGTTGGCCTGTACTTCAGAGAAGTAGATGCCAAACAAAAGCGGTCCCAGGACTGAACCCTGAGGTACTCCACTTGTCACTTGTTTGGAGCTGGATTTAGAGATGGCTACTTTTACAGTGTGGGTTCTGTTAGTAAGCCAGTTGGCAACCCGTTGAGTGATGTAGGGATTTATGCCCAGCTTAGTAAGTTTATCTATGATTCCAGAGTGGAGGATGGTGTTGAAGGCCTTGGCAAGGTTCAGATAGGCTGTGTGGACTGCCTTACCCTCATCCAGGGCTCTGGAGACTGATTCGAAGAAGTCTGTCAGGTTCAGGAGACATGATCGTCCCTTCACAAACCAAAACTGGGTGGGGTCTAGTGTTTGAAGGTTGCCAATGTATTTGATTATAAGTTCTATGATACATTCCTTGGCCTTGCAGATCAGGCTTGTCAGACTGATGGGACGGTAGTTCCCAGGATCCAAGGTGGATCCCCCCTTGTGGAGTGGGATAACTGTAGCTGTGCACCACTCAGTGGGCATAAAGCCTGAGGTGAGGCTATGATTAAACATGACACTTAGGTGAGGTGCCAGTTCATTTTGTAGTTCATGTAGTACACAGCCCGGGATGTCATCTGGTCCCATGGATGCTGTATTCTTAGCTTTGGAGGGTGCAGTTTTACCTGTGTGGCCATGATTACTGGAATTTGGCAATCTTTCTGTATTGAGATGGGCCTTTTAGGGGGTGAGAGGGGGTGAAGTTGTCACTGAATCAATCTGCCAGGATATTGGCAATGTCCTTGGGATCAGTATATTTAATGCCATTCTGTTGTGGGTCAGAGCAGATCTGAACATTGCCATTTAGATTCTTGACATATATATAGAATGCCTTTTGGTTGCCTTTGGAATCTTTGGCAATTTTATTTTTGTAACTAGCTTTGGACAATTTTATGAGATATCTCAGCTTCTTACTGAGGCTGGTAGGGGAGTTTTTTGCATCCTGGGATTTTCCTCTTTTCTGCAACAGTTTCTTTCTTCTGTTGTATAGTTTGTTTATGACATGGGACCACCAGATTGGCTTCCTTTTTTTGGAGGAGAGCATCTTGGTTCTATTTGGGATGGCACCATTCATGCATGATTGGATGTGCTCGTACAGTGCTTTAGTGTAGGATTCGGCAGTCGAACTTTCAGTTGCCGTCTGCATGGCTGTCATGAAGTTTGTCACTTCTGACTTGAGTAGCATGAAGTTGGCCTTGGAGAAGATCTCTACGGATGTTTCCTTACTGGAAGGTGGGGGTAGGATGCAGATGTCAAAGGTGATTAGCTTATGGTCAGACCTAACCAATGAAGGGGTGACCACTGGTGTGGAGCATCGATTTCCCATGTTGGTAATGGCCAGGTCCAGTATATTGGAGCCCCTGGTGGGACTATGGCTTAGTTGATCCAGGGCATTGGAATTTCTAAATTCCAGCAACCATTGGGCAAAGGTGTTGGTACATGAGTAGTTTTCCCAGTTAATAGCAGGGTAGTTGAAATCACCCAGTATTAGGGTGTTTGGTTGTATCGTAATATTTTCCAGTATGTTTAGAAAGATGTAGTGAGAATCTTGGAGCATGGTGGAGGATCTGTAGCAAGCTACAATTTGGATTGCAGTCTTACCTAGTGTTAGTTGCACCTGGAGAATTTTGGATGCATTGTGTTGGGCAACTAGCCTGGAGGTGTGAATATCCTTGGTGAATATGGACACTCTTCCACCTTTAGTGTTGCGGTCCTGGTTTGGTGGCTGAAAAGTGTGGTAAGAGTTGTAGCCTGGTATTGCAGGGGTGCTTTCTGGAGCCTTGAACCAGGTCTCAGTTATTGCATAGATATCGATGTTCTCCATTTTTAGGAGTGCCTCAAGAGAGTGCATTTTGAGGTTTAGACTTCTAGCATTGAGTAGCATTACCTTCAAATTTTGCATACTTGTAACTGTTACAGTGGTGGTTTTGTCCTTTGAGATTTGCCTAAAAAAGGCACTATAAGGGAAGAAAGAAATTATAGACGTGTGCATGACAAATATGAAAGATGAATGACCAGAAGTATTACAGCCACTCATGCTATAAGAAAATGAATGGAGACTATGCTTATTGTGATAACTGAGATTTGCCGAGAGACAGAATTCTGAACCTGTTGTCTCCAAACAAAACTGTAGTATAGTAAGGTCTATACCAAAACCAAGAGCAGGTGTTTAAGGTAAATATTCCCTGTGTCTCCAAACAAAACTGTAGTATAGCAAGGTCTACACCAAAACCAAGAGCAGGTGTTTAAGGTAAATATTCCCTGTGTCTCCAAACAAAACTGTAGTGTGACAAGGTCTATACCAAAACCAAGAGCAGGTGTTTAAGGTAAATATTCCCTGTGTCTCCAAACAAAACTGTAGTGTAACAAGGTCTATACCAAAACCAAGAGCAGGTGTTTAAGGTAAATGTTCCCTGTATCTCCAAACAAAATTGTAGTGTAAGAAGGTCTATACCAAAACCAAGAGCAGGTGTCTAAGGTAAATATTCCCTGTGTCTCCTAACAAAACTGTAATGTAACAAGGTGTATACCAAAACCAAGAGCAGGTGTCCAGGTAAGTATTTTGTTAAATGAAGAAACTAGGCCAATTTATGGATGCTTCCAAAGTTAACAATGATTTTAAGGACTAAATACATATAAAGGTTTCATATTTGACATCATTTGCCCATGTCATACATTTAGCAAAACAGGATAAATACTCATAAAAAATTTTGAAAGTCTGGAACATATGATTACTCATATAGTACTTAGGGGGAAAAACAAGGAAAACAACTCTAACCAAGTAGAACACAATCACCATCAAAGCTGAAGAGAAATGTGAAGTCAATTGGTAAAACATGTACCTTGCATTCCCCTATAAATATTAATTAAGGGAATTATATTAAATCACTTATTTCACGCATTTCACAGTCAACTAGCAATTTTTTGTGATTAATGTAATTTCTATTTTGTTACATTGAGTGTTCTGTTTTATTGATCCATTAGATACCATCTCCATGTTGCTAAACAAGGTGTTTTTCCTGTAACATTACACTCTATTTCCCACTTTTACATTTGATCTTACATTAAATTACAATTTCTGTTGGTTTCTGGTCAGTCGGTAAACTTGCTGAGGGCAGTAGTGATTATTCATTGTCAGGGAACATTTTGCTGCTGTTTCTAAGGGACAGACATTATTGTCTGGAAACCTAGCTGCTCTCTTATTGATTCACTTTGTCCCTTCAACTTAAAAGAGTTGGAAGCCATTTGCCTGCTGTCTTTTCCTAAGACTTTAGGAAAGAAGAGCTGAAAGAATGTGTTGAGAAGAGTTGTTTTCGACATTTCCAAGCTTAAACTTCACATAAAAAACAGCAAATATGTTTTTTTGCACTAATTATTTTGGTATTTTCTATACTTTATTGGTTATTTTATGAAATTGTTTGACTAAAGTTGCTGGCATTGCATCCTAAACATTCACCTGGTTGTTAGTGTAAGATTGTACCTCCCTCTAGTTAATCAAAGTGTTCTCCCTGCAATTCTGTTATTTTTATTACTTTTTAATACTAAATTACAATTACAGTAAAAATCCCTTGTTTTATGTATTTTACAACTGCCTGGCTGTTTGTTTGATTAATAGTGTCTCTATTTTATTATATGGAGTGTTCTCCTTTGTAAATTTATGACAACATCTCCAGTTTGCTAACCAAACTGTTTTCTCTGTGGCTTTCCACTGTTTTTCCCACTTTAACTTTTAATCTTACATTAAATTACAGTTGATCTTCTGGTCAGGGTGTAGACTTGCAGTGGTTATTCAGTGGCAGGGAATGTTTTTGGAGATTACTGCCTCCAGTTCTAGATGCTTTTTGATTTTTCTTTACGTCTTCAGACTAACAGTGGGTGGTGACTCCTCACACAGCACTGTATTCAACAGATATAGACTTTTTCAGTGTCAGACTTCCTCTCAGGAACCTTATTTAACTCCACCTACTAGTTAAAGCTGTATATATTATGGGTTAAGCAGTGCTATACCGTTGCATGTCTAAAACTGATCTCATACCCAATCTAGACCAAATCATCTACTGCCTACTTTGTTTTGGTGTTTGAAGCATTTCTTTTTATCAGAATTTATTATTTTACCCCAAATCAATGCCTTAACTAGGAGAGCCAACTGCTATTATTTTCTCATCCTGAATCACTAAGCCAATCTTGACTGCATACAGTTAATTTGGTGCTCAAGACTTTCATTTCATATAGTACCACCTTACTTTTCTTGATGTTAAATTTACTTTCAGACCAAACTGCAACAGAACATAAACAAGCATTCAGGTCTTCTGCATACTCAGGGTTATTAATTACAGCACTGATTTTTATAGTTGGTACTTATAAGGCCAGAATTTTGGAAAAGTAAGAAGTTCTGAAAAAAAATCTTATTAAGTAATATTGGTCTCAGTATGATCTTTGAGGAACATCTGCATTAATTCCTTTCAACAACTTAGTACCTTGTATTAGACTGCTTTGTTCTCTAGTACTTAACCAGGATCCTAGCCATTCAGTAGCACAATAGTTCACTCCAATATTTTGCATACTTATTAAAATTTGATCATGAAATAAAGTACTGAAGGTTTTAGTTGCATCTGAATAAACAACCAAGCACTGCTTTCTTTGTTCATACTACTCTGATATTCTTTTACAGATCCTAACCAGACAAGTTAATGTCACAATTTTGACATAAAGCTATGTTGTGTATTATCCAGTTCTTATTTATAATATGAAAGTGGCACAATGCTAGCTTTTACAATGTTGGATGTTTGAATTGTTTTTTCTTACCAGATGTTGCAATAGAAAATACTCAATATGAAAAACACTTCCCTATAATAGATGTCAGGTGGATTGGTCAGTAATTAAATATTTATTTCATACTGGGACTTGTTTACTGAGTTTGCTTGATTTGTTTTTGTCAAAAACCCTTTTTTCAGTGGAGGCCCAATAAGAAAAGCTCAAACAAATTATTAACATTTTTAAAAGACATTCAGTAATTGCATGAACAGACATTAAGTTACATTAACAATTACACTTATGTCTGCTAATTACATTTCATTCATATGAAATAAGGGCCACTATTATATAAAAGATACTTATACATTCGGTAGATGTTGAACATTGGGCATTTGAAAAAGTTTTGCTACACAGATAATAGATATTGTGATTAGTGTTTAGAAATTTAAAGAAATTGAAGTGAGGGGAAGGAAGCTGGTGAGGCAGAAAATGTTAATACTGTAGTTAAGAGGTGGGATCTTCCTCTAAAATCCTTGGACATTGACAAGGAGAGTTGCCATATACTACTATGTTGTTGACTTCTTTCCTGAAGTACATAAGCCTATGGAATGATTGTTGAAGACTTCATTCATATTATTATGGTATTATCAGTCACCCATCAGAAAAAAGTGGACCTGCACCTATAGGTGCCTACCATTTAGTGTCCACATACTTATAGACCTGGTTGTTGTTGTTTTTATATTATTCAAAATACATTCATATTTTCTCTATTTTATCTGTATTGCATACCTTAGTGGCATAACTGCAGTATCTTATTATAGTATGTTTTATTCCTTCTCTGTTTGCTAACAAGTTTTGATTAGAATACCACCAATATTTATTGTTAAAGCCATCCTTAGTTTACATTGTTTTAGTTTTATTTAAGGATTCACTACATTTATTTTGAGAAATGCCAATCCACAGTTCTTTTGATTTTTAAATAAACTCATGCCCTACTGAGATTCATTAAGATCTTTCAACAAATTTGTTGCATCTAGCTTTTTTCATAACATAAACAGAATTCCTTGTATGCTATTTAATACCTGCAAAATCAACTATAATAGAGTCAAGATTGCATGTTCCAAATAGCTGTGTTACAAGTGGAAATTGCAATGTGATATTTCTACTTTGTCCTGGGTTTGCAGCCTGATATAAATTTCATTTTAAATATTTTATCCAGCTTTTAAAATAGGAAAATATTGCTGTTCAAATACAATAAGTCAAACAAGATTTTTTATTAAATTTATTGATCTGCACTACTCTTCACCTGTATCTATATGCTTGGTGTGTTTGCGCATTCACAAGCTGTGATCTTCATTTATCTTCATTCTAAGTTTGTAGTCCAGTCAGAACAGATCCATCAGATTAATAGAGAAAAAGACTGGGTCTATGTTAAAATGACGAAAAATGAAAATGTCAAAGCTCGGATGAGCGAAAACACAGGTAAGCAAAATTGATATTGTGAGATTGCGGTACAGTGAAGATCGGAAAATGTGTCCTTTCCTCACTGTAGTGCAATCTCGGAGTTGGAATATATTTTTAAGGGGGGTGTGTGGGGGGACACAGCCCCCCACAATAGCAGTTTTCGATTATATACATTTTCGCTCATCCGAGTGTTCAATATTTTGACTTTTCATCATTTTAACATAGACCCAAAGACTAATATGCTTGACGAGACAAATATTTTAATGCAATGATAAGATTTAATGAACTGCTCAATGAATACATTTGTAAAATAGGATGCTGCTTTAAAATTATGTTTCTGTATCTGTTGCTGTCCAGCAAAGTTAATCATTTTGCATTTGCAACACTTGTACTCATATCTTTTTAATGATAAAGTCTGCTGCATAGTATGGATTATTAGTATTTCTCTGATGTAAGGAAGTACTCAGCTCAATCTCGGGGTGTACCTGAGGTATGCCAGTATCCTAAAATAGCACATAATATATTAAACCTTATTCTGAGTTTAATCTACAAACTGTATCATAAAAATGTATGGTGGTGTACCATGTATGACACTTCACTTTACCGAGGCTGAGTTTGTGTTGGAAAAATCTATGCACAGGAGGCCTACACATGTTATTAGTCTTTCTGACCAAAGACTACTTCAGTGTAACAATAAAGAGTTTGGTTAAGGAGAGCACATTTCCACACAAAAAGTCCAAGATTGTGCAGAAAAGGGGTTTTCTTGATCGCTTAAGAATAATTTGATGTTTGACTATTTTAAAGTTAATTTGACGTCTTTTGTGATGATAATACATTTCATTCAACCAAAATTTGATGACACGATTATTTATTTATTTATTAACATTTGTTGACTGGGAAAGTCCACTGGGCCAGAAAGTCCCATTTTCAGTGGAGGCCTGGGGAGAAAAACTCCACAAATTATGGACGTTTTTATCAATTAGCTTATATATTACAAAGAGCATTAGAAGTAAAATGAAAAGATTAACCAGTAAAAACTCCAAAAACAATTGTTGACATTCTGTAAATTTTGGAATAAGAGTAAACATATTATATATGCTCTTGTTTTAAACTATGAGACTACAAACTTGAGGAATTTGAACAGTCATACCTGGATATATATTGGTTAATCTGTCCAAGAAAAACTCATGAAGCAGATCCTTAGGAGGTTCATTCACCTATAGATATGAACTGGCAGTTATCAAAGTAGAAGACCTGTGAGGAAACTGAAACCAGTGTGAAAGTGATAAAAAAATCAGAATATTGACCCAACAGCTTTATGGGTTCTCCTCTTGTGCCTATAATATAATTGCTCATGTCTTATTTACTTGAACCAGTGTGTATTTTATTCCCTTTAATTTGTGCTAATTTTTGATGGCTAAAATGTAATGCATTAATATGTTCACTGATCTCCCCCCCCCATGTATATATATATATATATATATATATATATATATATATATATATATATATATATAAAATCACATGTGCACATTCTTATGTGTAACATGTTTATTGGCAGGAGGCTTCACAGATGTCTCTATATCTGAGCAAGTAGCTTAGCTCTGAGTTCAGTAATCAGTTATTTACACTTTTGTCTAGTGCAAATGTGTCCGCATGACATACCCAAATACCGTATATTCTTTTAATACCATATCTTTGTAGTTGGATTACCGTTTTGAATTGTGTTTGTGTTGTGCTGTTTTGTGTTTGTGTTTACATATATATATGTAAGTGCACTTGCCTGAGTATGCTAGCATGCATATTAATTTTGTTAGGGGACATTAATTTGGCTGAATCACATTTGTCCGAACAACAAAACCTTGAAAACAACTGGTTGAAAATGTATTTAGTTGTATGCTTATTTTGTTGAAGTTACATTTCATGGAATGTGGTTTAGTTATATATAGTGCTGCATTAGATAGCTAGAAATATGTGTAAATGTACAAAGCTGTTTATCTGGCTGATTGCCAAGATGGGAATCGTTGCTACCTACAAAGATGCCCTGCTGGTGACATTTCTTTTATACAATGCCTTGATCATTGACATTGACAGAAATCCCAGTCAGCTTTCTCCATTAGTGGGAAGAAGGAGAGGGAGGAAAGGAAGATGAAGTGCATATATGGAGGAACTAATATTGCCTTGGTCTTTTTAGGGCTGAGTGTCAAACGATTATTGGCTAACCAAATGAGAACTGAGTTCAAACAGTCTTTCACTGATGTGAAATGCAACATTACAGCCCTGAGAGAAGGAGATGTACATACGAATATCATCAGTGCAATAAGGAAATACATGGTGAGTAAGGACGGTGATCAAAATGAGCCCTGTGATATTGCAAGCTTCTAGATAGAAACTACCAGAAGAATTTAATCCAGATGCAATCCTCTAGCAGCAGCCCAAGAAGTCAGAGGCAACCCAACATTCTATTACTACTTCAGATAAACTGTAGTAGATTTTAAGCTGATCAAGATCCTATGATCCACTACATCAAATGACATTGTGAGATCACAGAGGATAACTGTAACCACTGATGTCAGGTAAGGTGGAGGGCATTCAAAGTCTGGATAAGGACTGTCTTAGTACTATGCCAAAATGTAAATCAAGGCTGATTTGGATCAAAAGGTTCATGTTCATAAGATTAAATAAACAATTTAAAAAATAAACATGTCCTGTTTACTTCAGTGTAAAAAAATAAAATAACTTCACTTATTGATATGCAAATCCTCCCAAAATAATGTTACCAACTCCTAGAAAAAAAGTAACTCATATTAGAATGAAAAAAATACAAAAAGAATAACGAGAAAACGAGATCTCAGACCACAGCTAAATAGTGTCATTCTAGAGGTATGGATAATACCGGTGTGTACATTTCACTGTTGGAATAAGTGTCTGTGGAGTGGCTGAATAGTGTCATTCTAGAGGTATGGATAATATCGGTGTGTACATTTCACTGTTGGAATAAGTGTCTGTGGAGTGGCTGAATAGTGTCATTCTAGAGGTATGGATAATACTAGTGTGTACATTTCACTGTTGGAATAAGTGTCTGTGGAGTGGCTGAATAGTGTCATTCTAGAGGTATGGATAATACTGGTGTGTACATTTCACTGTTGGAATAAGTGTCTGTGGAGTGGCTGAATAGTGTCATTCTAGAGGTATGGATAATACCGGTGTGTACATTTCACTGTTGGAATAAGTGTCTGTGGAGTGGCTGAATAGTGTCATTCTAGAGGTATGGATAATACCGGTGTGTACATTTCACTGTTGGAATAAGTGTCTGTGGAGTGGCTGAATAGTGTCATTCTAGAGGTATGGATAATACCGGTGTGTACATTTCACTGTTGGAATAAGTGTCTGTGGAGTGGCTGAATAGTGTCATTCTAGAGGTATGGATAATACCGTGTGTACATTTCACTGTTGGAATAAGTGTCTGTGGAGTGGCTGAATAGTGTCATTCTAGAGGTATGGATAATATCGGTGTGTACATTTCACTGTTGGAATAAGTGTCTGTGGAGTGGCTGAATAGTGTCATTCTAGAGGTATGGATAATACCGGTGTGTACATTTCACTGTTGGAATAAGTGTCTGTGGAGTGGCTGAATAGTGTCATTCTAGAGGTATGGATAATACCGGTGTGTACATTTCACTGTTGGAATAAGTGTCTGTGGAGTGGCTGAATAGTGTCATTCTAGAGGTATGGATAATACCGGTGTGTACATTTCACTGTTGGAATAAGTGTCTGTGGAGTGGCTGAATAGTGTCATTCTAGAGGTATGGATAATACCGGTGTGTACATTTCACTGTTGGAATAAGTGTCTGTGGAGTGGCTGAATAGTGTCATTCTAGAGGTATGGATAATACCGGTGTGTACATTTCACTGTTGGAATAAGTGTCTGTGGAGTGGCTGAATAGTGTCATTCTAGAGGTATGGATAATACCGGTGTGTACATTTCACTGTTGGAATAAGTGTCTGTGGAGTGGCTGAATAGTGTCATTCTAGAGGTATGGATAATACCGTGTGTACATTTCACTGTTGGAATAAGTGTCTGTGGAGTGGCTGAATAGTGTCATTCTAGAGGTATGGATAATACCGGTGTGTACATTTCACTGTTGGAATAAGTGTCTGTGGAGTGGCTGAATAGTGTCATTCTAGAGGTATGGATAATACCGGTGTGTACATTTCACTGTTGGAATAAGTGTCTGTGGAGTGGCTGAATAGTGTCATTCTAGAGGTATGGATAATACCGGTGTGTACATTTCACTGTTGGAATAAGTGTCTGTGGAGTGGCTGAATAGTGTCATTCTAGAGGTATGGATAATACCGGTGTGTACATTTCACTGTTGGAATAAGTGTCTGTGGAGTGGCTGAATAGTGTCATTCTAGAGGTATGGATAATATCGGTGTGTACATTTCACTGTTGGAATAAGTGTCTGTGGAGTGGCTGAATAGTGTCATTCTAGAGGTATGGATAATACCGGTGTGTACATTTCACTGTTGGAATAAGTGTCTGTGGAGTGGCTGAATAGTGTCATTCTAGAGGTATGGATAATACCGGTGTGTACATTTCACTGTTGGAATAAGTGTCTGTGGAGTGGCTGAATAGTGTCATTCTAGAGGTATGGATAATACTGGTGTGTACATTTCACTGTTGGAATAAGTGTCTGTGGAGTGGCTGAATAGTGTCATTCTAGAGGTATGGATAATACCGGTGTGTACATTTCACTGTTGGAATAAGTGTCTGTGGAGTGGCTGAATAGTGTCATTCTAGAGGTATGGATAATATCGGTGTGTACATTTCACTGTTGGAATAAGTGTCTGTGGAGTGGCTGAATAGTGTCATTCTAGAGGTATGGATAATACTGGTGTGTACATTTCACTGTTGGAATAAGTGTCTGTGGAGTGGCTGAATAGTGTCATTCTAGAGGTATGGATAATACTGGTGTGTACATTTCACTGTTGGAATAAGTGTCTGTGGAGTGGCTGAATAGTGTCATTCTAGAGGTATGGATAATACTGGTGTGTACATTTCACTGTTGGAATAAGTGTCTGTGGAGTGGCTGAATAGTGTCATTCTAGAGGTATGGATAATATCGGTGTGTACATTTCACTGTTGGAATAAGTGTCTGTGGAGTGGCTGAATAGTGTCATTCTAGAGGTATGGATAATACCGGTGTGTACATTTCACTGTTGGAATAAGTGTCTGTGGAGTGGCTGAATAGTGTCATTCTAGAGGTATGGATAATATCGGTGTGTACATTTCACTGTTGGAATAAGTGTCTGTGGAGTGGCTGAATAGTGTCATTCTAGAGGTATGGATAATACTGGTGTGTACATTTCACTGTTGGAATAAGTGTCTGTGGAGTGGCTGAATAGTGTCATTCTAGAGGTATGGATAATACCGGTGTGTACATTTCACTGTTGGAATAAGTGTCTGTGGAGTGGCTGAATAGTGTCATTCTAGAGGTATGGATAATACCGGTGTGTACATTTCACTGTTGGAATAAGTGTCTGTGGAGTGGCTGAATAGTGTCATTCTAGAGGTATGGATAATACCGGTGTGTACATTTCACTGTTGGAATAAGTGTCTGTGGAGTGGCTGAATAGTGTCATTCTAGAGGTATGGATAATATCGGTGTGTACATTTCACTGTTGGAATAAGTGTCTGTGGAGTGGCTGAATAGTGTCATTCTAGAGGTATGGATAATACCGGTGTGTACATTTCACTGTTGGAATAAGTGTCTGTGGAGTGGCTGAATAGTGTCATTCTAGAGGTATGGATAATATCGGTGTGTACATTTCACTGTTGGAATAAGTGTCTGTGGAGTGGCTGAATAGTGTCATTCTAGAGGTATGGATAATACCGGTGTGTACATTTCACTGTTGGAATAAGTGTCTGTGGAGTGGCTGAATAGTGTTATTCTAGAGGTATGGATAATACCCGTGTGTACATTTCACTGTTGGAATAAGTGTCTGTGGAGTGCCTGAATAGTGTCATTCTAGAGGTATGGATAATACCGGTGTGTACATTTCACTGTTGGAATAAGTGTCTGTGGAGTGGCTGAATAGTGTCATTCTAGAGGTATGGATAATACCGGTGTGTACATTTCACTGTTGGAATAAGTGTCTGTGGAGTGGCTGAATAGTGTCATTCTAGAGGTATGGATAATACCGGTGTGTACATTTCACTGTTGGAATAAGTGTCTGTGGAGTGGCTGAATAGTGTCATTCTAGAGGTATGGATAATACCGGTGTGTACATTTCACTGTTGGAATAAGTGTCTGTGGAGTGGCTGAATAGTGTCATTCTAGAGGTATGGATAATACCGGTGTGTACATTTCACTGTTGGAATAAGTGTCTGTGGAGTGGCTGAATAGTGTCATTCTAGAGGTATGGATAATATCGGTGTGTACATTTCACTGTTGGAATAAGTGTCTGTGGAGTGGCTGAATAGTGTCATTCTAGAGGTATGGATAATACCGGTGTGTACATTTCACTGTTGGAATAAGTGTCTGTGGAGTGGCTGAATAGTGTCATTCTAGAGGTATGGATAATACCGGTGTGTACATTTCACTGTTGGAATAAGTGTCTGTGGAGTGGCTGAATAGTGTCATTCTAGAGGTATGGATAATACCGGTGTGTACATTTCACTGTTGGAATAAGTGTCTGTGGAGTGGCTGAATAGTGTCATTCTAGAGGTATGGATAATACCGGTGTGTACATTTCACTGTTGGAATAAGTGTCTGTGGAGTGGCTGAATAGTGTCATTCTAGAGGTATGGATAATACCGGTGTGTACATTTCACTGTTGGAATAAGTGTCTGTGGAGTGGCTGAATAGTGTCATTCTAGAGGTATGGATAATACCGGTGTGTACATTTCACTGTTGGAATAAGTGTCTGTGGAGTGGCTGAATAGTGTCATTCTAGAGGTATGGATAATACCGGTGTGTACATTTCACTGTTGGAATAAGTGTCTGTGGAGTGGCTGAATAGTGTCATTCTAGAGGTATGGATAATACCGGTGTGTACATTTCACTGTTGGAATAAGTGTCTGTGGAGTGGCTGAATAGTGTCATTCTAGAGGTATGGATAATATCGGTGTGTACATTTCACTGTTGGAATAAGTGTCTGTGGAGTGGCTGAATAGTGTCATTCTAGAGGTATGGATAATACCGGTGTGTACATTTCACTGTTGGAATAAGTGTCTGTGGAGTGGCTGAATAGTGTCATTCTAGAGGTATGGATAATACGGTGTGTACATTTCACTGTTGGAATAAGTGTCTGTGGAGTGGCTGAATAGTGTCATTCTAGAGGTATGGATAATACCGGTGTGTACATTTCACTGTTGGAATAAGTGTCTGTGGAGTGGCTGAATAGTGTCATTCTAGAGGTATGGATAATACCGGTGTGTACATTTCACTGTTGGAATAAGTGTCTGTGGAGTGGCTGAATAGTGTCATTCTAGAGGTATGGATAATATTGGTGTGTACATTTCACTGTTGGAATAAGTGTCTGTGGAGTGGCTGAATAGTGTCATTCTAGAGGTATGGATAATACCGGTGTGTACATTTCACTGTTGGAATAAGTGTCTGTGGAGTGGCTGAATAGTGTCATTCTAGAGGTATGGATAATACCGGTGTGTACATTTCACTGTTGGAATAAGTGTCTGTGGAGTGGCTGAATAGTGTCATTCTAGAGGTATGGATAATACCGGTGTGTACATTTCACTGTTGGAATAAGTGTCTGTGGAGTGGCTGAATAGTGTCATTCTAGAGGTATGGATAATACCGGTGTGTACATTTCACTGTTGGAATAAGTGTCTGTGGAGTGGCTGAATAGTGTCATTCTAGAGGTATGGATAATACCGGTGTGTACATTTCACTGTTGGAATAAGTGTCTGTGGAGTGGCTGAATAGTGTCATTCTAGAGGTATGGATAATACCGGTGTGTACATTTCACTGTTGGAATAAGTGTCTGTGGAGTGGCTGAATAGTGTCATTCTAGAGGTATGGATAATACCGGTGTGTACATTTCACTGTTGGAATAAGTGTCTGTGGAGTGGCTGAATAGTGTCATTCTAGAGGTATGGATAATACCGGTGTGTACATTTCACTGTTGGAATAAGTGTCTGTGGAGTGGCTGAATAGTGTCATTCTAGAGGTATGGATAATACCGGTGTGTACATTTCACTGTTGGAATAAGTGTCTGTGGAGTGGCTGAATAGTGTCATTCTAGAGGTATGGATAATACCGGTGTGTACATTTCACTGTTGGAATAAGTGTCTGTGGAGTGGCTGAATAGTGTCATTCTAGAGGTATGGATAATACCGGTGTGTACATTTCACTGTTGGAATAAGTGTCTGTGGAGTGGCTGAATAGTGTCATTCTAGAGGTATGGATAATACCGGTGTGTACATTTCACTGTTGGAATAAGTGTCTGTGGAGTGGCTGAATAGTGTCATTCTAGAGGTATGGATAATACCGGTGTGTACATTTCACTGTTGGAATAAGTGTCTGTGGAGTGGCTGAATAGTGTCATTCTAGAGGTATGGATAATACCGGTGTGTACATTTCACTGTTGGAATAAGTGTCTGTGGAGTGGCTGAATAGTGTCATTCTAGAGGTATGGATAATACCGGTGTGTACATTTCACTGTTGGAATAAGTGTCTGTGGAGTGGCTGAATAGTGTCATTCTAGAGGTATGGATAATACCGGTGTGTACATTTCACTGTTGGAATAAGTGTCTGTGGAGTGGCTGAATAGTGTCATTCTAGAGGTATGGATAATACTGGTGTGTACATTTCACTGTTGGAATAAGTGTCTGTGGAGTGGCTGAATAGTGTCATTCTAGAGGTATGGATAATACCGGTGTGTACATTTCACTGTTGGAATAAGTGTCTGTGGAGTGGCTGAATAGTGTCATTCTAGAGGTATGGATAATACCGGTGTGTACATTTCACTGTTGGAATAAGTGTCTGTGGAGTGGCTGAATAGTGTCATTCTAGAGGTATGGATAATACCGGTGTGTACATTTCACTGTTGGAATAAGTGTCTGTGGAGTGGCTGAATAGTGTCATTCTAGAGGTATGGATAATACCGGTGTGTACATTTCACTGTTGGAATAAGTGTCTGTGGAGTGGCTGAATAGTGTCATTCTAGAGGTATGGATAATATCGGTGTGTACATTTCACTGTTGGAATAAGTGTCTGTGGAGTCTTCTCCCTCTCCAGACTTATGGTTTTCTAAAAGATCTGGATTTTAAAAGATGTTGTCATAGGGCTGCTAAAGGGGGGAGGGGTAAACTGAATTGTGTTGGTAGCATATCTGTATGCATAGTATCCCCCTCCCCAATATGAATTTCCTTAAAATAAATGGACTTTTGAAATATTTTTTATCCTTTGCACATGCGCCCTCCATTCTTTGTTTCTTCTACTAATGTCAAATGTAATTGCAGACCAGGCAATTACAGACCTATAAGTCTGACCGGCCTCATATGCAAAGCCATGGAAAGGCTTATCGTGGAATTAATCAATGAGGACATAGGAATCCTTCAAACGCTAGACCCGTCTTAGTTTGGATTCATCAAGGGCAGGTCATGCTTACTCAAACTGCTAGATTTTTTTTCTTTTAAGTGGTCGTCACAGTAATGGAATGGAGGCAAAATTGTGTGCACCATATACCTCAACCTTGCCAAAGCTTTTGACACAATTTTCCACTTGGGCATAGTAGAGAAGCTAAATAAACTGGTTACAGATCCCTATGCCACCCACTGGATTGTCAGCTGGCTCACAGATAGGATGCAGATAATCAAAATAGATGACGTCACCATGACAAAAGACCAGTCATCAGTGGAATCCCCCAGGGTTCTGTGCTGGGTCTTCTCCTGTTTGACATATACTTTTCTGAAGTAAAAGTCAATACTGAAGGGCTCTGGTGACTAAGTCTGCAGGTGACTGCAAGCTAAGTGCAGTTATTGAATCCCCAAAGACTTAACTATGCAGGAAGGTTTGTCTCAAATAAATAACTGGTGTCAAAATCATGGTCTGAAACTAAATGCCAAAAAATGCATTATTGTATCCTTTGGGAAGTTATCTACCCCAGGGAACTACCACATTGATAATACACCCCTAAGAGTTGACCTAGTTGTTTGGGATTTGGGAACTTAGGTGGACAGTGACCTAACTTTTGACCAACATGTGTCTGTTATTGTAAGTAAGTCTTTCTATATTCTCAGCTTATAAACAAAGGGATTGTGTAGAAATATAAGGATGTCATTGTCCCCCTTTACTCAGCCCTCATTAGGCCAGACATTAGTGCACCCTTTGGCATGTATTTGTCCAGACACATGCAATGACTGAAATGTCTGGAGAGATACCTTACTAAAAACATACAAGGCCTAAACAACATGGACTGACTGAAAGCCCTGCACTATACTTGGTATCCTATATATTTTGAAATGTTAAACCTACAATTGAGTTTATAACAAAAATATTCACTTTATGTAAATGTTGAAATTTCTATATTGAATTATGTCTTTCATTTTTGTAACACTGTGACAAGCCAATTGCAAATATCATAGAGCTTATCTGTAAATATTTAATTAGCTGTATGAACTATGTTCTTTTATAACATGTGAAATGTAACTTGCAATTATTGTGGAGATTTTCTCCCTGGGCGTCCACTGAAAATGGGCTCTTCTTGGCCCAGTGGACTTCCCCTGTCATCAAACTTAAATAAATAAAATAAAATAAATACAGACTGCTAAGACATGACTTGTCTCTTGCATACAAGACATACTCTGGCCCATTACTGATGTATAATAGCAAATCAACTGGCATTAGAAAGGGTCTATATTAGATCAACAAACACGTAAATGCTCGAATCTGTAAAGGTCGACCGTTATAGATCAAGCATTTACTTGTTCGAAAATCTTTAAAAAAAACAAAAAAAAAACAAAAAAACTAAGTAATAAATTCATAAACCAAAGGGTGTAGGCAGGAGGGCAAGCCGCCCTGCACCCACCACACCCCCCTATTTAAATATACCAACTCCAGGATTGTGCTGCAGTGTAGTGAAGGGGAAATTTCCCGTTTCCGCACTGTAATGTACTGATGTGCGATCTCGGAGTTGGTATATTTAAGTAGCGGGGGGTGTGGGGGGTGCAGGGGGGCTTGTCCCCCTGCTAAAACCCTTTTCTTAATTTTTGTTTTCTTTATTTTGTTTTTATTACATTTTCGAACATTTAAATGTTCGATCTCTAAAGGTCGACCATTTGAGATTCGAACATTTAAATGTTCGATCTCTAAAGGTCGACCTTTAGAGATTCGAATATTTAAATGTTTGTTGATGTAATATAGACCCCATTAGAAATACTCAGTTGAGGGATCTAAACCTCTTCTGCAGTATCAACAGAATTTTTTGGAGGGACAGGTATATTTCACAGAGGATACTCCTGCTATGGAATAGTCACCCCATCCACATTCTTCCCTGTCCATGTTTAAGCATAACTTAGATTTATGGATAGGAAGCAAAAAATGTACCCTTATACTGGCCCTTGTGCTACTAAGGACAGACTCAACTCCTGAATGCTTTATCCCATGCATGGGTCCCCTCAAATGATCTTTTGTATTATCACAGTTATTCTCATTAGGAGTAATAACAAATGGGATAGGTTATTTTGAGCACAAAAAATGGAAACTGACTAGGATTAAAATGGCTCACAAGAAAAGCTAGCCTAGTATTTACCTATGAACCTAAGTATGATATTCTAAAGGAACTATTAAAGGAGGGAAAGACGTTCAGGTAGTTTTTTTTAACAGAATTCAGGTTAACATTATGAAGTTCATCATTTAAGCTTCTGTTATGTGTTTCTCTATTTTGTGCAAATTCTGCTGCTTTTGCTGACTTGCAGATGTCTCCCAGCCCATTGTGTTTGTTTTGTGCTTTGGTTGAGTTGTTTCTATATGCAGATCAGGTGATTTTTTTCCACCGAGTGATATCATATATTTTAATAGGCTAAATCTCCTACTGCTTTACTGACACTAGTAATTGATGTAAACAGATGCTCTTGAAATAGCTTTCAGTTGTACTTTTAAATACTTGTTGCTTACTTTTAAAGCTGCACAACTACTCTGCTGCCTCTGGGGTGGGTAAAAGTGCACATGCACAACAAGTGATTTTCCTTGTATATCATTGGTGGGCATTTTTATTATAATCTAGCTTCTGCACTAATTTTAATAAATGTAATACTGTATTGTCCAGGTCTTTAACAGCTTCACTGATCTTTCTCACACATACATACATATTTTGAATCTGTCCTATGAATTTTTTGATGAGGTATTCATATTGATGTGTTGTTTATTATTTTAACTCCATGGGACTTAGCTTGTTAGGGGCAGGCTTTTCTCAAATGGATGTAATGTTTGTAATACATTGTTTTCCCAGGTGTATGTAAGTAAACATTGTTATGATTGATAGCTGTTTTTGAATTTGTTGTATGACTTTGAAGAGTTGTAGCATATTACTAATATAACTCTGATTTACTTATGGATAAAGAAATTCCCCAAGAACACAAATTACCTCCACAGATCAAAGTAGAAAGCAAAAAGTCTTAAGAAAATATCTCTAGGAGGCAGGCTATAGTATATCCAACTCACTTCAATTTCAGTTCTCAGTTCCAACTTCAAAAATACATCAGCAAAGGCAAAGGCAAAGGCAAGGATAACTCCACTTCAGTAAAACCAGCACTGCTTTATTCAGACAACACAAGCGCTTTCACTACTGCTTCTTCAGGTGTTTGAAAATAGTAACACTCCCACCTGCTTAAGTACTCTGTTAAATCACATGACCAATTCATCTTAAAGGTAAACCACCTTTAAAATTCATTAAACACAGTAAATTCATCTAAAAACTGCATATAATTCAGCAACAATATATTCATAAAAATAAATACACAATGTATGCACATAAAACATTTACATAAAATACATAAAATATATATATATATATATATATATATATATATATATATATAAATAAAAATGCATAAAAATAAAAATAAACTGATGTATGCATAAAAAATATATAAATATATAAAAATGTAAACATGTATATCAAAAAATATTTTGATGCAGAAATATACATATTTGATGTGTTCCTCTACCTGCGTAACCTCCTTTTCTTTAAACTTGGTTTTATTGGAATATTCTCATTCAAACCATGCCCACAGGTAGCCCTCAGCATAATGATCCACCTTGCTTCCAATTCTTCCGTTCTCTCTCTAGCATCACTATACCTATCACTCTCCAAAACTTTAGAAATGACCATGAAACGAAAACTATGACTTATGCCTTTGTCAAATATATGTTTGGACAAGGCATTAATCCTTGACCCTTTGCTAATATGATACATGTGCTCCCTTATCCTTTCTTTCAGCATTCTATCAGTCTTACCCACATAAAAACTGTGGCATAGGGAGCACATAGCAAGGTATATTACATGTTTAGTGTGACATGTGGCATTAACCCTAACATCATACTCTCTCTTGGTGTCTGGATGTATGAAAGTGACACCTTCCTTAACATACCTGCATTGATTGCAGCTACCACATGGTACAGTCCCATATATATTCTCTTTGGTCAAATCATGTTTAGATACACAAAGTCTCCTCTTCAAATTTTTCTTGTTCTTAAAAGTGAATTGAGGTACTTCACCCACTATATCCTTTACAAGTGGATCCGTCATAAGTATATTCCAATGGTCATTGAATATATTAGTGTACTTCATAACATCCATAGTATAAGGAATACACATACCCAACTTAGTACTATTCTTATATATTCTCCTTTTCTCTTGTTCTCTATGAGAAAAGTACGGTCTGGCCCTGCTATCTCTTAACTGCTTGACTTCTTGCTTACATCCTTCTATCATCTTTTCTTCATAGCCTCTTTGCCTCAATTCATCACTAGTAATGTGGATTTGCTGCTCAAAATCACTCTCTTTAACATTTAATCTGGAGGCTCTAAAAAATTGATTTTGTGTCACATTAGTAAAAATATACCTAGGATGCATACTATCCCTATTGAGTAAACTACTAACATAACATTCCTTCCTATGTAGCTTAGTGGAAATAACACCTCTTTCATCCTTCTCTATAAAAACATCTAAAAAACTAAGACTTGATCTGGAGTAGTCTAATGTAAAATTCAAAAATGTGGTGGTATTATTTATGTATTCAACAAAAGCTTTCAATTCAAGTTCAGTACCTCCCCACAAAATAAAAAGATCATCTACAAACCTTCTGTACAAGATGATCAAATCTTTGTAAGGACTGTCAAACACATAATCTAATTCCCAAGCTAACATTACTCCATTCGCATAGCTATTAGAACAGGAACTGCCCATAGCTACACCATTTTTCTGGTGGTACACTTCGCCTTCAAACATAAAAACATTATTTCTTAATACAATATTCATAAGGTCTTGTATCAAAGCTATTTCTTCTCCTCCATATAAACTGCTAGAACATAATAATTTGCTCAGTAATTCAACACCTATAGAATTAGGAATGACAGTAAATAAAGAAACTACATCTAGTGTGACCAGAAATGCTTCATCCAACCTCATTCCATTACCTGTGCAATCATACAAATCATGTAAAAATTGTTCAGTATCACATAATACAGTTCGATATTTCTCAAATAAAGGTTTTAACCTAGCATCCAAATATATTGATATAGGTTCCGTGCACCACCCACCCCTGAGACAATTGGTCTCATAGGAGGCCTAACCATACTTTTGTGTAGCTTGGGCAGTCCCTGTATCTGGGGTATCACATATTTCTCAATCAGAAAATACTTTACTAAATCACTACTTAAAAAACCATATTCACCCAACAATTTAATGTCATTGCTAATAGAGTTCACCATATCCTTCACACACTGTAAGGTAATTGACTGATAAAAACTTTCATCTGATAACATTTCATACATCAATTCATTATATGCATCTCTATCAAATACTACAATCCGACCACCTTTATCAGCTGGTCAGATAATTAAATCAATATTATTCTCCAAATCATGTAAAGCAGAAAACTCTTCTTTACTAAGATTGTATTTTTTATGAACATTATCATTTCTTTGCGCAGTATTATATACCTTATAGATGTCTGCCACGCAAATTTGTTCAAAGGCATTGATTACTGGTGAAAGTTTAGGAACATAACAATTAGGCTTTACAAACTTACAATAACCTACATTCTCTGTCTGTTTGTACATACATTTTAACATTATATTCCTAGTAAACATCTTGACATCTAATATCAAGTCCACAATATTCATATCAGTAGAAGGAATGAAAGTTAGTCCTTTATTTAAAACATTATACTCAAATTCTGTTAGATCATGACTAGATAAATTAGTTACTAATGTCTTACTTGTTGCTGAAATGCCTTCTTTATAGGCCATTGACTGTCCAAACTGTCTTTGCTCTTCCTTTTGTACCTCGTGGTACTTCTTCCCCTGTTCTGAAGATTCACCTTCTTTGACCCTGTTCTCGTAGAAGAACTGTCTCTTATTGGCAAGGGAAAATTCAAGTGATAAGAAAAGGACCCATTTGACTTCTTCGATGGCTGTATGGTAGCTTCATTCGAAATATCCGTGTTGCTACCCAGTAAAACATTGTTGTTATCTCCATTAGGCTCATGATGGACTTCAGCGACTGTGACTATAGTTTTCTTTCTCGCGCCCAAGTCACCTTGACCATCCGCTGCACTCGACAAACAGGTTGGTGTTTTGATGACTTGCTGGTCTCCATTCACCACTGCAACGTCTCTATCTCCTCCCTGCATAGGACTGACTCTCTCACCACATCGATAAACGTCATCTCATTGTTCCTCCCCTCTAGCTTGTCGTGCAACATTATTTGTTGTAATGTCACGTGGCCACGAGAAGATGTGACCTGATTGAAAGTCCCGGCGATCTCTACATAGTTTGTTCATTTTAATTTGTAGTAATTTCCATTTATACGAGGAAATATGCTCAGTGGTTTCATTCAATAATTTATGAAAAACCTCACTATTATATTTAGTTGTCAGCAGATGATGTTTAACTTCTATAACGCTGACAAGTTCTTTTTCTTTCCTTGCTGCTGCTGCCATTAATAATTTAAGATAGCAAATGCTGGTAGAAATGTTCAATTTCTGCCACTCAGTTAGCAGTATATTGTCAACGCCAACTTGCGCTGGCATTTTTAGTATCCTCAGTCCACGAGGAATCACATTTTCTTTTACGCACACTTCTAGATGAAATGTCTCATACTGTGTGCGAGCTAGTTTGGATAAATCTCTCTCCAAGTCTAATAATATAGTGGGTGAAGTACCTCAATTCACTTTTAAGAACAAGAAAAATTTGAAGAGGAGACTTTGTGTATCTAAACATGATTTGACCAAAGAGAATATATATGGGACTGTACCATGTGGTAGCTGCAATCAATGCAGGTATGTTAAGGAAGGTGTCACTTTCATACATCCAGACACCAAGAGAGAGTATGATGTTAGGGTTAATGCCACATGTCACACTAAACATGTAATATACCTTGCTATGTGCTCCCTATGCCACAGTTTTTATGTGGGTAAGACTGATAGGATGCTGAAAGAAAGGATAAGGGAGCACATGTATTATATTAGCAAAGGGTCAAGGATTAATGCCTTGTCCAAACATATATTTGACAAAGGCATAAGTCATAGTTTTCGTTTCATGGTCATTTCTAAAGTTTTGGAGAGTGATAGGTATAGTGATGCTAGAGAGAGAACGGAAGAATTGGAAGCAAGGTGGATCATTATGCTGAGGGCTACCTGTGGGCATGGTTTGAATGAGAATATTCCAATAAAACCAAGTTTAAAGAAAAGGAGGTTACGCAGGTAGAGGAACACATCAAATATGTATATTTCTGCATCAAAATATTTTTTGATATACATGTTTACATTTTTATATATTTATATATTTTTTATGCATACATCAGTTTATTTTTATTTTTATGCATTTTTATTTATATATATATATATTTTTTTATGTATTTTATGTAAATGTTTTATGTGCATATATTAAGTGTATTTATTTTTATGAATATATTGTTGATGAATTATATGCAGTTTTTAGATGAATTTACTGTGTTTAATGAATTTTAAAGGTGGTTTACCTTTAAGATGAATTGGTCATGTGATTTAACAGAGTACTTAAGCAGGTGGGAGTGTTACTATTTTCAAACACCTGAAGAAGCAGTAGTGAAAGCGCTTGTGTTGTCTGAATAAAGCAGTGCTGGTTTTACTGAAGTGGAGTTATCCTTGCCTTTGCCTTTGCCTTTGCTGATGTATTTTTGAAGTTGGAACTGAGAACTGAAATTGAAGTGAGTTGGATATACTATAGCCTGCCTCCTGGAGATATTTTCTTAAGACTTTCTGATTTACTTATGTTGCAGACCTCATCACTTTTAAGTAACACTTTAGATCAATGACCCACCTCTTTGTTATGCAGGCTTGTTTTGTTTATGTACTATTTTTCACTGAATGCAGCAATTGATTTTTCTGTTAATAAATTGGTATGATTGCTGTGTTTTTATTTTTTATTAGTTGTGCATATGTAACATCTATGCTAGTAATAAAGCAACTTTACTGTATTATGTGATTTTTCTATTCCACATTATAATTTTATTCAATGTTCTCTTTATGTCTAGAGGGGTGACTGTTCTCCTCCCCAAATATAATTTGCCCTAAAAGCTGAAAAGGTTGTTGTCTTAGCTGTGTGCTTCTTTCCTCTATGTGTTCTCTTCTGCCACTGAAAAATATCCTGAGTAACTATTAAAGGGCTAAGGGACTGATTGACATCTTGCTAGTGTTTTTTCTAATATTCTGTTATTAATTTCATATTAAAATGGGGAAGCTCATCTTTGAGGCTTCCATTGAAGCATTTCTGTATACAAATGTTAGTGTTGTGTTGAGTCAATCATTTTTATTACCCGTCCCTTTTTAGTTAAATTAAATGCATTAAGTGTCTCCTAGCTCAACAGGTTCTTAATGTGTTAGCCTGGAGGAGAAATGGAGGTAGGTGAGTTTCTTGGTTTTATGAAAGAGCTGCTTCAGACATGCAAGTGACACCCCCCACACTTATTCTGGGTGGGTAGCTACTAAATGCATGGCAGATACTTTTTCACCAAGCCAACTCTCATATTGTAACATAATTACTTTTCCATATTTTATCAGCACCAGCAATTAACATAAACAGTTCTTTAAAGAAAAAAATATTAAAGGTAGCTCTCTTTTAAAAAAATTCATGCCGTACTTTTATTTGTATAATTCACTCACTGCTCTATTGCATGTGTGGTTCCTGAGGTATATCCAAAAATTGGAGGGCCTTCTCCACCTCTTCAGTTCACCTCTCCATTCCTTTGCCATCCTAGCTCTTTCTCCCTTTATAGGCTTTTAACCACTCCTTCCTCCAACAAAGCTAGAATCTTTCTTTACCTTGTCAGACTAAAAAAGAACTTTCATACTTTGTCTGTCAATTAACTGCTTTTATAGGTAAGTTATACTGCTTCTTTTTGAACAGGGACTTATAAAGTTGTATCTTAATACAAGTTTTACAACACATCTGCCCTCCTTTTCTATTATGTAACTGCATATGCTTCTAAATGCTCATTCTGCAACAGGTTTAAGGTTCATAGGTTCATAGGTAGGTACTAGGCTATTGGCCTTAGGGCCTATATAAACTTAGCCAAAAAGTTACCCTGGCTTTCACCACCCAAGAAAATTATTTTCCTGTGCCCCTATCGAGCAGAGCCGCAGAGGTGATCCCCGGGGTGAATTTCCTATTTCCCATCCAGTCATCTAGATTTTTCTTAAAGAGTGCTAATGAGGAGCTTTGTTTGATATAGATAGGTACTTTGTTCCAGAGTATGGGAAGTCTCTGGGACTTTTTTTTTCGATTCCAGAAACAAAAATTGCAACTCTTTTTTATGTGTGTGCATGTCCCATGGTAAAATGCATTGCAGTTGTTCAACAGTTACTTACCAAACAGATGTATCTTAATAGATGTATACATTTTTAGCAGCTTCAATCTAATAAAAGAAGTCAGACAACGATCTATGTAATCACATCAGTAGGCCTTCTCTAACATTCCACAGCTACATATCATACTATATGAAGGTGATGTGGTTATCTGTACCTCCAGCCAATCCTTTTCTGCAGTCAAACAACAGATCAACTATGATCACCATCTTCTTTCCAACTGGATTAAGAGTATGCATCTTTGTTTATCACAGACGTGCATGCGCGCGCGCGCACACACACACACACACACACACACACACACACACACACACACACACACACACACACACGTGCGCGCGCACACATACACACACACACATTAAAAAGAGTTGCACTTTTTGTTTCTGGAGTCGAGAAAAAGTGTCTAGTCCTTTAGTCCTTGCAAATTTTTCATAGTGATCAGATTCATCTAGAAACAACAACATACTTCTGATATCATATACTTTGGTTGGACCAAGTTCTAGATTCCCAAATTTGCATAAATTAAACTAGAAAATAGTTTAATAGTTAGTTCACAAATCTCTCTTCTGGGCTAGGAAAATCTGTAACTTTCTAACTTCTGAAGGAAGGTTACTAATTTGGAAAGAACTTCTAGACCAAATGCCATACGGATAAAGAGCCTGCCTACTGTGCAAATCACCAGCAGGCAAGTTTCTAGACTCATTACCTTAACTTTAAACACAGAACATCACTGTCACTCTCTACCCAATGAAAAATTGCTTTCAGTAAAGCAATATGATAAATTATTATTTGGTTTACTTATTCACATGAGCATTAGAACCTCAGTATACCAACCAAAGTCTATGGCCCCTCAGAGGTCCTGTTCTATAAAATCTCTCTTTCATTCTCTCACTTCAGTCTCACTTCTATTCTAATTTTTCCTTCTGTTCACGCTTTATCTTCTCTTAAATTGGTCTTTTGCTAATTTTCTGAATAGTAAAACTTTAACATTTGCACATATTGTGACTATTGTTCACACAATGTCCATATTTTCTGTTCTGTATATATCTCACTACACCCTAGATAGAACCTCTGCTTAGAATCCTGGCTTCTTAAACTTTGCTTCACTGTTTTATTGTACTTTAACTCAGTTATATAGTTCTGTTTTTTTTTATTTATTTTAGTTTTGATTGAAAACATCAGGCTGGCTGCAAAAAAGGTCCAGCAACAATCTGTGTTCTACCCCAGATAATACATTTACATAAATCAATAAACATTATCACATCTTCAGTTTGCATCTGAAAATAAATAAAACTTATCATTTATCATTTTTCATCTCTTCCACGACTAGCTGACTATCTAGGTTTCTATGCATATCACAGTTAGAACTGTTGCTTTTCACTACTAATGCTTATTTACTAATTGTAGCTTACTACAAGTTGTACATTATAGGTATCCTACTTTTCTGTGAGCTAACTATATCTAAACAACATTGAGTTTCAAGCAACTTTAGCACATTATTGTTAATACTAGATTACTAAACTTATTGGGTACTCCAGTATATATATTACTATGTAAATGATCATAAGGCCCATAAGATGCCTAGCCATATACACCTTTAAGTAGAAACACTTAACAGGCTGTGCCTCTTTTTTTCAAGCCCTTAATTGTGCTTACCTCCCAAATCAAGGATGGCTGTGCATGACAATCCTGGTATAAATTTGTGTCATTAAGGTTTACCTTAAAGGTATTCTAAGCAGTGCTCTGGTTGACCTAAAGTAGTAGTAACTTATTCCATAATGTGCTGAGTTTGTAACCTATCTCTTAATTTAAATTCTCGAAGTCTTTAGGGTTTCCTTTTTTTATTTTTTATTGATTTAACATATATACAATATATACACAGAAAGGAAGAAATTCAGTATCACATACTGTTACATAGTGTCACAAATACATTAAACCATTGGAGTAATCCAAAATAGTTAATTAATTAAATATATTGGTGTTTCAACAGCAACATTTCAGGGTTATCCCAGCAACTAGACATTTTAATATGATTTACAAACTGTATTCTGATCACTTCTTTTTTAATTATGCATGACATTGTTACATTTAAAAATTCTTTGAATGGAAGGACTGTTTGTTTTCCAAGTTTTTGTAATTGTTTCCAAGTTTTATAATGATTTTGCCAATTACTCTAAGGAGATTACAAAATATGCTTTTGTTGTTTAGTGTTTACAGATAATGGAAGAGGAGCATTTGTTACTGTTGTTGATCTAGTTAAAGAAAATTATTGGACCAAAATCCTTTAAAAAATTACTTATCTCTTACCAATAAACATTTAATTTCTCGCAATCCACAAAGATATCTGCCCAATCACCTTTTGATTCCTTATTGCATCTCCAGCAAATTGTAAAAGTAATTTTATTAAATTTGGAGATTTTATACGGAGTAACAAGCACTCTGTGTATATATTTCTAAATAAAAAATTTCTGGTATAGACATGAAGATATTTGACTACCTTAAATATCACAATTCTATTTTTTATCATAAATTGAGTCATTTAATCTATTACTATTTATAATTAACTTACATAACTTAGATACATTTCCTTTGTAGTTTAATTTAATTTGCCTTCAATACAGCAACCATATATTTATATAATGGGGGAATAGTGTTCTGCTCCTTTTCACTTATATTACCTAAAAATTCATCTAATTTCATTCTAATGCATAATATTAGTTGATTAACAGATTCATTCAACATATAATCTTTCATTAAACATTCTAATGACTTAAGTTTACCTTTTTCAAAGCAATCATACCATAATACTAACCTATTCCTTTTTAATATAGTCATATCTACAAATCTAGAGCTGTGTGTGTGTGATGGGAGAGCACACAAATTTTCATTTTAAAATTAATGGTATTTTATAAACATATTTCTTAAGTGTTTTTAGGATGGATTTCATATATGAATAGCCCAAGGATTGAAATGAATTTCCTTCTAAAGTATGTTTTATTAACTATGTGAAAAGTGTGAAAGGATTGTTGCATATTTCTAATTTATCATATTTGATAAACCTATATGAATTTAATATAATCTGTTCCTGAATGGTTTACTATTGGCTAGTATAAGTAGAGTCTAGCCAGAGTATAATAGAGTTAAAATTTGCAGCAGTGGAGTAAGTTCTATATCAGGAAAGAATATGGTTTTTATAAGCAATTCTCAACTTTTTAGGATACCATATGAATGACATTAATATATTTCTATTTGTTTAGTAGTTTTTTATCAGGTATTAAGACTACTGAATGTAATACATAGATAGTCTTAGGTGATACAAGCATTTTAATATGGACTAACCTATCTTCAAAAGGAAAAACACACATTCCAGTTTTTTAATAAGGAGTAACACTTCTTCAGTTATTTTTCAAAATTATGATTAAAAATCTTACTCATATATTGATACATTTTTATTCCTAAATATTTTAATTCTTGTATCTCTTATATTTATATTTATCTTTTAACTTAATCTCTAGGAGTTAATTTATCACCATGGTTTCAGTTTTATTAAATTTCAATAATGATATTCTTGAAACTTTCTAATTTCCCCATTTATTTCTTAAATTGTGTTGTTTAGATCTCCTGTAGTTAATAAAACACCATCTGCAAAAAGCTGCATTTTAGATTGAAAATTCTTACTAATTGAAAAACCATCAATTTTATCACTGCTTCTTATACTATTAGCTAAGCATTCAATGACTAATGCAAATAAAGGAGACAAAGGACATCCATGTCCTTGTAATATATATATATATATACTTTAGAATCCCTATACCTATTTCTTAATATTGTAATAAATTGTTCTGGGAATGCAAACACTTCCAAAATTTTAAATAACTAATTCCAATCCACAGAATCAAAAGCTCTTTCAATATCTGAACTAATTACTGCCATTTTTTTTCAATCCATCTGCTAAATCCAACATTTTATCACCCTTTTGATATTATCATAAGTTAATCCATTAACTATATATCCTGTTTGATTTTTATTAATTAATCTACTATATTGCTTAATCTAATGGGAAAAAAGGAAGTAAATACTAGATAATCTACATTTAATAATGAAATAGTTCTATATGAAAAAACTAACTTTTTATAATTTCTTTGTTTAAGTATAGGTGTAATTTCTGAAAATTTCTATGAGGAATGAATTACTTTTATCACTCTGGACTATCTTGAAAACTTTACTCAGTAATTCTAAAACATTTAACAGAAGCAAGTTATACATCTATACCTGGAGCTTCCCTTTTTAAAACATCTTTAAAGGTATTCTAAGCAGTGCTCTGGTTGACCTAAAGTAGTAGTAACTTATTCCATAATGTGCTGAGTTTGTAACCTATCTCTTAATTTAAATTCTCAAAGTCTTTTTATTGATTTAACATATATACAATATATACACAGAAAGGAAGAAATTCAGTATCACATACTGTTACATAGTGTCACAAATACATTAAACCATTGGAGTAATCCAAAATAGTTAATTAATTAAATATATTGGTGTTTCAACAGCAACATTTCAGGGTTATCCCAGCAACTAGATATTTTAATATGATTTACAAACTGTATTCTGATCACTTCTTTTTCAGTAATAGGTTAGAGTAATAGGTTTATTTAGCAATGAAATTTACTGACCATTTAGTTTATTAGTAATATTCTTCTTTAAATACTTATCAACTTTGCAATCATGAAAATTAATATTTTTTATTTTTATTAAGATCCTCATGGAATTTTTTTAAATATATTAAGCATTTCCTTTATATCTGAAGTAAGCTTATTACTATGGAGATTTCTAATATTATTGATTTGCACTTTTTTGCTTAACTTCTATTATATAATCTGTGGAGACTTTTGGGAGTCATTGCACAACTTTGTAAATTGTATCTCTACTTTGTGTGTTAAAATCATATGATATTGTGTCATTATTTTTTTATAATTTTTAATAATTAATTAGCTACTTTGTTTGTTGTTTAAATATTGATTCATATATGTCATCTTATATTTCTAATAACTCTTTATTCCACTCTTTCAGTTCATTAATAGACCCTCTTCCCATTCTATCCTTAATATATATTTTTATGAATCTTATAATATGACTTTATTAACATGCACAATGCTATTCAAGGATACAAAATTGTCTACTTGTTCCTTAAGGTGATTCTTACATTCTTTTAATTTCATGATATATATATATATATATATATATATATATATATATATATATATATATATATATATATATGTATATCTTGAAATTCTATTGTTAATTTGAAATTTCCTTAAATCCATTGATATATTTATACTTAACTTATTATGATAATATAGAGAGCAGGAAATAGTTTTAAAACCATGGAAGCACAAATTCTGTCAATTTGAGTTTTGCATAAGAATAGTGAGTAAAAATAATGACTTATCTTCTGCTTTTATTACTAAATCAATTAAATTATTATTAATCTATTTATTTAATACTATAGCTGGTGGTAGAATTGTAGCTTTCTTCTGTTCACTTGATCTTCGATACTAGATATTTAGTTAAAGTCTCCAGGTAAAACAAAACTAACCTTCCAGTGACTTTATAATAAATTTAAGTGATCTTTAGCCACTGTTGAAACTATTCCAGGAATCTGGTAAATATAGCAAATGTATAGGATGTATTATTATACTTTCATTACTATAGATGTGTATATTCCTTTAGGATCATTAATAGATTCCATAACCCTATGTGTCACAGTAGATTTTTCCATTGTATAGCAGTTCTTCTATTTTTTTTTGTTAAAAGAAGCAGATGATAATGCTTTGTACACTATAATATTTGGGTCTATATTATATTAGCAAATGCTTGAAATTGCGAACACTATATAATCGACCCAAACAGTCCAAAAATGCAAAATGTTGAACACACAGATCAGTGATTTAAAAAAAAAAAAACAAAAAAAAACCACACCCCCCCTACTTAAATATACCAACTCCGAGATCACACCACAGTGGAGGAAATAGCAAAGTCTTGAAAATGGCCCAGCGATTTTTTTCCCCTAGGAAAAAATTGCTGTTCCATGCTTTTGACATTTTGCGTAAACACGTTCAACGAAATAGCGTTCACAACTTTAAGCATTCACTTAAATAATAGGAACCCTAATACTTAGGTATTCTATATCTTTATCTACCAGATGAGATCTCTTGAAAAAATACAATGTCCCCTCTTTTTATTTTTATATCAACAGCCTTTCTAACCTTTTCAAAGAAGCTTACAAATTTCAAGACACAGGACTTGCCCTTCACAAAACCAAATCAGCATGGGTCTAGATCAGTTATGTTGCTTGTGTCTGCAGAAATTCTGCTATGATGTATTCCATGAATTTGCATATTAGACTGTTGAGGCTGATGGGCCTATAATTGCCTGAATCTGTAGAATGGCCAGCCTTGTGTAGTGGACTCACAGTGGCTGTTCTCCAAGTATCAGGCAGGAACTCTACTGCTAGTATGAGGTTGAATAATTAAGGTAGTAGCTCAGATAGTATATATTTAGCACTGGTTAGACTGGCATTTTTTCTGGTGCCATGGAAGCATTGCTTTTTAGTCTCTGACAGGGATTGCAAGACTTGTCACTATGTGATTTCTGGGTAAACCAAATTTCTGATGATACTGAGGGAAACAATATGGCAAGATAGGATAAACTTAGCACTAAATTTGCATGTTAATATATATTGGCTATATCCATGATATTAGAAGATGTGATATTATTATAGGTAATCTCAGTGAATTGTTGGACATTATTCCTTAATTTCCTGACATAACTGAAGAATGATTTTTAGTTTTCTTTGGTATCTATAGTGACCAATCATACTCTTAAATCCCTTGGTGGCATCTTGTGGTTCTGAGAGAAGGAGATTGGGATTTCTTACAATGTTCATATTTTTTCTCCTTTTGTTGTACAGTTTATACTGCAATATAAAAAGGAGTTCCACTGTAGAAGTTTATTCATGGATTTGCCATTATATTTATGGCAGATGGGTATGAACTTTTCTAAGCAGCTGTTTAGGTGATAATGAAAGTCAAAAGTCAATGGAACAGCCTTCTTAGCTGAGTCCTTTTGCAAGGGATTTTTGGGAATTTTGCATGACTACTATAAACTGAAGTAGGTTTGCCCTTGTAAAGTCTCTAAAGATGGTCTCATTTGGTGATGGGGTAATACCACCAGGCCTAACAAAGAAAATTATTAATTTATGGTCAGATTTAACCAGGGATAATGAAATGCAGGGTGAGATATTGCAGGGTCTAGGTTGGTAATGACCAGGTTAAGGATATTAGAGATTTTAGTGTGTGGCTTTACAATTTGATGTAGTGCATTGGCTTTAACAAAGCCTGGAAAACACTGAATATACCATTTTTGAGGGGTAAGTGTGTCAATTAATGCTTAGGTAACTGAAATATCCTAGCAAGAATGTACTTTGTTTGATATTTAATTGTTCAGTCATGTCAATGTAATTTTCCATAACCTTTGATAGACATTGATGGGAATTTGTAGCTAGCAATTAACTAATTGTTTATTTGTTAAAGGAAATGTGGCTTACAGGAACTCCAAGTTAGATTTGTGGGTAATTTGATGTAAGATGATAGTGTTTCTGACCAATGCAGATACTATCCTCACTTATCCAAGGGTCCCAATACAGATACTATCCTGCACTTATCCAAGGGTCCCAATATAGATACTATCCTACACTTATCCAAGGGTCCCAATACAGATACTATCCTGCACTTATCCAAGGGTCTGAAGGCATGATAGGCACTAATTGTTGGTATAGACAGAGTACTTCCACCAGACTGAAGCCATGTATCAGTAACTACACAAATATGAACATGTTTGAGTTGTAGGAGGGCCCCAAGCCTAGGTAACTTTCTATTTAGACTACTGTCATTGAGTGGTACCACCATGATTTTGAACAAATTTGAGTTTGTTTACCATGTAAAAATGCCCATTAGGTGGTCTTTACCTAAAAAAGGTGAAATGATGGCAGCAAAGACTTTATCAAGTATGCAGAACTGGTATGAGAGGTGTAAGCCATCCCTGTTTAAACAGGAAGTCTTAACTAGCATTTCATCCAGGGCTAACATATACTGGATCTCTTTAGGTTGATGCAAACTAGTTAACCAATTATTAAAGCCATTTATCTTGTCTTAGTATATAGACATCACTCAAGTTGAAGGCAAAATACTCCTTAAGACTAGGGACTTTCCTGTCTCTAACTCATACACACTAAGTTCCACCATGTTTCTCTAAATGTCCTCTGGGTGTAGCACCTCAGGTCATTCACTCCCATATGGGCATTCTCAATGTCATTGTTATATTTCTCTGGTTTAAGGGTCATTAGGTCCCTTGTGGCATCATGGATCCTGTGATCACACGAGCGGTTTACAGTTAGCTTGTTCTTAGTCAGGCTGATTAATGTGAAGTTTATGTGCCTACCTGTACAGTCATGTGTGACTAAAACATTTCTTTGTAGAAACAGAATTAGCAGACCTTTCTGGGATTAGGTCAGCTTAACTGGTAATTCAGTTTGGGATCAGTGAATTTTTGCTCTTTCTCTCACCAGAAGCAAAACAGTGGCACTTATCCCAAGATAGTTGCTGAGAAGTGCAAGTGTGTGAGATACTGCTGATGCCAGTTGACTATTTAAAGGCTGGATAGCAAGTGTAGCAGCTCAGCTCAAAGCCCTAAAAATAAACCCGAAGAGGTACACAGCAACACAGCAACCAAATCAGCCAAGAAAGTCCTGTACACACACTGCTCAGAAACCATCAAGAATCAGTGTCCCTGTGCTCCTTCTCTCACCAGGAACAAAGCAGTAACATTAATTCCAAGATGGCTTCTAAGAAGCAGTTTTCCGAATTTGCAATGATGGCTAATCTGTAGGAAGGCTAAAAAATAATCATCCTTTGCTCCTTTACTCCCCAGAAGTGAAACAGAAGCACTAATCTTAAGCTGATTCTTATGAAGCCATTCAAAGGCTTTTCAGTGACTGATAGTCTTTTCCTAGATGTTACAGATTTCAAAAGGAAGATGAAAAAAGGGTACTCACTCAAGTGTACAAGCCTGCACTGCATTTAAAGTAGCTGGTCAAAAGGAGAAGGTCAACACTTGCAACTCTCTACATGGAACAGTCAGCCCTCCAAAACACCAACTATCACAACTCACACAGAAATACAAACCATACGCCAAACTTTGTGGAGGTTCTCAATAAAAATTTACCCAAGCAACAGAGACCCCTGTGACAGAAATGCACTCGACCACCACAACACAACACCAACCTCAGATCACATAGCTCACCACCACAGTGTGTCCCTCAACCTAAGCCCTTAAGGCAGAACACTTTGCCCAGTGTACTAGAATCAGTTGTGAGGCACACTGATGTCCCACTCACTAGGTTGAACAAATAGGTGACGGTCAGTTGTCTATCAGGTGCCATGATCCACCACATAACACATGCACTCAGGTCACTCCAGAACAAGTACAAATATGACTCAGTCATTGTCCATGTGGACATGGATGACCTGAGACATGCCTCCCTGGACTACATGAAAAGAGATGTGATGAAACTCTCAGATTATGTGGCCCAGGCAGGTATGACCCTAGCCCTGAGCAGTATTTTACTGTCACCCAGAATGATACCACAGTACAAGCAGAAAATGATTGACTTCAACAAAACACCCAGCAAGATACAATAGTCCGATATGCAGATGATACTACACTGATCTGCTCAGCCCCCACATTCCAAACACTCCAGACTAAATCCAGGCCTTCTCCAATATTGAGAACTGCTTAAAAAACTCACAACTAATACTTAACCCCAAAAAGGCTCAACTTATGCTTTTCCACCCTCCCAAAACTATTAATTCTTCTGTTCCTTCCTCTATCAGTTCTGCCATTAACACCCAAATTTCCCCAGTATCACAAGCTAAACCTCTTGTTGTAATTCTTGACCAAAACCTAGCACAAACCATATCTAAAGTTTATAAAAACTTGGAATGCTATACCGCTGCAAAAACTATCTAACCAAAAACACCAAAATTACTATATCCAGAACTTACCTTCTATCTACATTGCTTTATGCATCCCCTGTATTAACAAACCTTAACAAGACAGTCCTACACAAATTGTCCATGTGCTATCATAAAATAGCTAGATTCGCAACAAACTCTAATTTCTGCTCCCACCACTGTCACTCACTAAAACAATTAGGTTGGCTAGAATTTGTCAACTTACTAAACTATAACCAGCTCACCATGGCTCATTACGTGCTGTACCACCAAAACAAGATTCCTGGTCTCTCAGGCTTTCTCAGCTTTCACAGTTCTGCTCATCAACTAAGATCCACAAACAAAGCCCTTCTTGAAGTAGCTAAGTGTAGACACAGTGCTGATGAATCCCTCTACTCCTACACAGTTGCTAAAATCTGGAATTCTCTTTCACCAGATATCAGATTGCAAAACAGCTGTCCTATCTTTAAAACCCAATTAAAAGCCCACCTCAATCTCATCTGGCAATGTACATGTCTGACCATGGCTAAACATACTATTACCATTCAGATAAATCTTCCTATGGCACTACTCAAAGGTCAAACACATAGAAAAAAAAACTACCATAACGCATTGTATTTTTAAATGTATGTATAGAACTGTATATATTACTGCACTTTCTTACTCAAATACATTATATTTTCTGTTTTACTACTGTATACTCTATGTATTGTACACTTCTGTAACCTCATCATACTATGCTATAATATACTGTTTGCTCTATTAATTTGTACTCATCTCTGACTTTTGTATTTTTATCATATATGTGGAGCTTTTTGTCATGTATGTGGAGCTTTTCTCCCTGGGTCTCTGCTGAAAACGGGCACCTTATTGCTCAATCAGACCAACCCAGTAATCAAATATAAAAAATAAATAAATACAAAAATTGGCTAAGTTTCTGGTGTCATTCTAAGGGGATCCGGTATCTGTCTGCCTGGGATGACACGAAACGCCTTGCATCTGTCACCCCTGGGATTTCAGCTACTGGCTAAGGCTCTTGCCACCCTTATAGTGCCTTTTTTAGGCAGTGTTCCATAAGAGCTACAAACAAATGAAATCTGAGGGTCATGGTACTCAATGCTAGAAGTCTAAATCTCAAGATGCACTCATTTGAAGCTCTCTTCAAAATGGAGAATGTCAACATCTGTGCTGTAACAGAGACCTGGTTTGAAGAGGCAGAAAGCACCCCCTACTCCCAGGCTACAACTTATTCCATACCTTTCAGCCTCAGAATATGTCTGGAAGCTCCAAAGGCGGTGGTGTCTCCATATTCATAAAGGATACACACACCTCTAGACTGGTAGCCCAGCATAATGCATCCTAGATACTGCAGGTACAACTAACACTGGGTAAGAAGCCGATGCAAGTCATAGCCTGCTACAGAACCCCAACCATGTCCCTAGACTCTCACTCCAACTTCAAGCACCCTGGAATCTATCAAGGTCCAGCCCAATACTCTCATACTGGGTGACTTCAACTACCCTTCCATCAACTGGGAAAACTACTCTAGCACCAATGTACAGGCCCAATGCTTCCTGAAATTTATCAGTTCCAGTGGCCTGCAGCAGCTCATTCTGACATTCACTAGAGGAAGCAACATCCTTGACCTGGTTATCAGAAACATGAGAGACAATTGCGCCACACCTATAGTCAATGCTTGGTTAAATCAGACCACAAACTGATCACCATGGAAATCTCCATCTCACCTACACCCCGCACTAAGGTGACCACCCGAAAAACTTCTCCAAAGCTAACTTTGTGGTCCTAAAAACAGAGGTGGCTAACTTCTCGGCACCCATGCCAATGGAAAATTCTTGCATGACTGCTGAATCATGCACCAATGCACTGTACAAGCACTTGCAAAAATGCATGGATCTTGCCATACCAAATAGAACAAAAACGCTCTCCTCCAAAAAAAAAAAGAAGCCAATCTGGTGGTCCCCAGCCATCAATAAGCTCTACAACAGAAGGAAGAAACTGTTGTAGGCAAAAATGAAGTCACAAGACTGGAAAAACTCCCTTATCAGACTCAACCAAAATTTGAGATCCCTTATCAAATCCTCTAAAGCCAGCTATGAAGACAGAATTGCGTCTGACACAAAAAAACAAAAAAAAAAAAACCACAAAGCCTTCTATAGCTATATCAAGAACCTCCAAGGCAATACCCAGACTTGCTCCGAGTTATTGCACAATGGTACCTCCTATACTGAGCCAACAGATATAACCAACATACTGGCAGACAGATTCAGTGCCAAATTTAGCCCTCCCAGGCCCTATCACAATACTAGAAGAAAGCCTGGCACCCACTATTTCTGTGGCACATGTAAAAGCTGCATTGTCCAAAGCCAAGAATACAGCATCCATGGGACCTGATAATATCCCTGGCTGCATCCTACATGAGCTACAAAATGAACTGGCACCACACTTATGTGCCCTGTTCAATCACAGCCTTATCTCAGGCTTTGTCCCTAATGGATGGTGCACAGCTACAATCATCCCTCTCCATAAAGGGGGAGCAACTACCGACTTTGGGAACTATCGCTCCATTAACCTGATGAGTCTGGTATGCAAAGCTATGGAGTGCATCATCATGGACCTGCTCTACAAAGATATAGGCAATCTCCAAACTCCTGACCCCACACAGTTTGGCTTTGTCAAGGGGAGATCCTGCCTGCTGAACCTGGTTGACTTCTTTGAGGCAGTCAACAAGGCTGTGGATGAGGGTAAGGCAGTACATACAACCTACCTCAACCTGATCAATACCTTTGATACCATTCCCCACTCAGGTATCATTGATAAACTCACCAAACTAGGCATCAATGCTTATATCACTAGGTGGGTTGCAAATTGCCTCACAGACAGGACCCACAGAGTGAAAGTTGCAGATCCCAAGTCAGACTGCTGACCAGTCATGGGTGGAGTCCCACAGTGCTTGGTCCTCGGCCCTCTCCTGTTTGGCATCTACTTCTCAGAAGTTCAGGCCAACACAGAGGGACTCTGGCTGTCCAAGTTCACTGATGACTGCAAGTTAGGAGTCATTATCAACTCCCCAAGTGATGCAGACATCCTACAAAAGGGCCTTTCTGAGACCAATGACTGGTGTAGGATCCATGGCCTTAAGCTTAATGTCAAAAAATGCATTATCCATTCCCTTTGGAAAAAACTCAGTTCCCACAAATTACCGCATTGATGGGAGCCCACTAAACACTGAAGTAAGAGATCTGGGCACCACGTCGACAGCCACCTCACCTTTGACCACTATATTGCCACTATGGTCAGAAAGTCCTTCTACATGGCACATCTTATAACCAAAGGTTTCACATCCAGGAAGAAAGAGGTCATCATCCCTCTCTACCTCATTAGACCAGTCATCGAATACAACCCCCCATTTGGCATGTACCTGACCAAGCACCCACAACAGCTGGAGAGGTCACAAAAGTACCTCACAAAAAGGATCCTAGGCCTTAAACACATGTCCTACATGGGCAGGCTCAAGAAACTTCAGCTGTTCTCAGTCTCTTATCATCTACTTAGAAGTGATCTCTGCTTGACTTACAAAGCCATGTCTGACCCAGCCCTGCTTGAAATGCTACACCTAAATAAATCCCAATCCCCCCATGCCACATGCTCCAGAGATCACAACCTCACCACTACAATCCACAGAACATGCTGGAGGGACAGGTTCATCTCCTAAAGACTGCCCATACTCTGGAATAAGCTTCCCATTCATGTCAAGTAGAGCACCTCACTGGCCCTCTTCAAGAGAAATCTCGATGAGTGGATGGGTAACAGAAAGTTCACTCCAGGGATCACTCCAGTTGCCCTACTGGATAGAGGCACTGTGAACTAAAATCGGGTGGCACGGTGCCAGGGCAATTCGTTTGGGCTAGGCTTGTAAAGGCTCCAGGGCCATTAGCCTAGTACACACCCATGAACCACTATACTATGTGAATAGGAAGGTATGAAATAGGGGGTAACACGATCGCTAACAGTCTAAGGGGAGGGCCTTTATAGTTTGAACTTTTAGGACCCAGTAGTGTGAGTAGATAAGATGAGACTGGGAGGAGCTTCTAAATTCAAATGAACTGTAAGGGATGGCAACTCATGAACCACTAATCCAGTACAGTCTCAAAATAGCAGTAGTCTTAGAAGATATGTAGTTTCCAGGGATTAAACCCTTTCTTGTTCTGCTTACCCTAAATGAGAAATCCTACTTATTAGCTCTTCCCACAAATTAGCTAGATTTAATTCTTTTGCAATCAGTGAGTGGAAAACAAATCTTTTGTAACTGTCCCTGGCCAAGAACTTGTAAAATGCCAACAAACAAACAAACAAACAAACAATCAAACAGCAATAAAACAAGAATGAAAATCAGAAAATAATGGAAGCATGCAACCATTAAATGAAGAAATCCATTATTGTCATGCAACAGATGTAGTCTCATAACAATTGCAGTCGCCAATGATTTTCATTTATACATATTTAGTGCATTATTTTTAATTCAACAAAGTGAGCCATTTTTGTATTATTTTTTATTTTATTGTTCTTTGCTGTAACATACTGGATTATAACATTTTATTTCGTTCAAATGAATGCAGTAGATGGCACTTCTACTCAAGTCTCATTAAAGGCCATTGATAATACTCTTGAGTCTCTCTTCTGACTTCCTGGTGAGCTACCATGCATGTGGAAATTATCTTATCAATTACATTTCAGACTTAACCTTCTAGCCTGTTGTGCACCTTAACTTTCATGCCAGTTATTCACCCATCTACAGTTTCTGCAAAAATGTAACGTATGTTACTCTAATTATTCTCTTAAGACTAATTTCAGCAGAAAATATTCAACCAAGCTTAGGATTGTCTCTAAGCCCTATTCTAGCCCGGATGCAATCAAGGTAAAAAATACTATAATTATAGCAAGTAAAGGCAGTCTAACAAAAATGTTCCCTTTTAAAATCCTAGACTGACCAGAATTAATAAACATTAGCCATAAAAGAAACATCCACGACAGATGAATTTTGCTATAAGAACAAATACCGTATTTATATATGTAAGAGTTATGCTTTGTTCACAAATAATCAGCCCTTAATCTCTTTCTAGTACAAGAGAAAAATGCTGAAGATGCTGCTACTGCTGCTCTTAACTCGATCCTAGTACAAACCTCTTCAGGTAATCAAACTAAAATATCAGTAGTCAGAAACTTTATATTCCTCCCTCATCCACAATTTTGTGGTTAATAAAGGTTTGTAAGAAGTTACTCATTTCTACGTTTCCAAAAGTGAATAACTGTAAGTGATACTACATCATTTGGACTCAGAAATAGTACAAAACTGTCTTCTCCCAGAGCATTAGATGGTACTTGGCATGGCGCTAAGTTGAGGACCAAAAAAGAAGAAAAGGGGTCTGCTACCTAAGCTTGCTACAACTTAATACCAAGTATGAAGCACTGAAATGCTGCCCCATCACCCTACCCTAGATTCCCTTCATGTTATTTTCAACCAAACCCCTTCTATGGTTATCATAGGATCATAGGAGGTTACTAAGCCAATGGCCCTGGGGCCCTTACAAGCCTTGCAAAGGGTTTATCCCCAAAAAGAAATCTCAGTCAACAACTGTCGCCCCTATCAATGAGGGAAACAGGTGGAACCTCTGTTACAAATTTGTGGTTTCCCCATCCACTCATCAAGGTTGTGCTTTAAGAGGGTCAGCAAGGTACTATGTTTGACGTGTATGGGAAGTCTATTCCAGAAATGGGGCAGCATCTGGGAGACAAACCTGTCTCTTCAGCAAGTTTTGTTGATCTGGCATATTAGATTCAGGCCTTTTGAGTGGGTAATGCACGAGGAATTTGACTTACAGATATAGAGCATCTCTAGTAAGGCAGGTCCGAGATTGCCTTGCAAGTGAGACACAGATCACCACTGAGCAATCTGTATGATACTGAGTAGAGTGATAGTGATTTGAGCCTGTTCGCATAGGACAGGTGTTGGAGGCCATGGATTCTCTTTGTGAGCTATTTCTGTGGTCTTTTTATCAAGCTCTTCTAGATGTGATTCTTAGTAACATTCCTGATAAATGCCAACAAACTAAATGCTACTAACATCTTTAGTGACTGCCACCCTATTATTGCTTCTTGTTTATGAAAATCTAGAAATCTCCCTCTGATCTGGATAGAATCTAGAAAAGTTCCTGATTTAGTACGGCTACTCATGCTTCCTGAACTTACGAGTTTTTTTATTTTACTCTTCAGTCTTTTGTGCCATTGGGACCAGTACCTTTTGCAAGTCTGTAATATTCAGTGATACAGACCCAAGCACAACAATTCTCCTTGTATAGTCTGTTAACCCATATTCCAGGCAGACGTTATCTGCTTATGAAAAGAAATGTTGCAGCTAATAAAAAGTGTGAATCACATGTTCTCAAAAAAAAAAAATAAATAAATTTTAGAGAAGAGGCATGTCTTGAATGGAAGCAGGATCCTTCTTTAACATCTCCAAACTTTTACTAGATATCAAGAATTAAGAAATAACTGTAGGATAATCCCCTAAAATGAAAATATCTTAAACACACGCAAACCTTAGTTGTAGGACATAGCAAATGTTTTTGGAAAATATGAAAGAATAGCAAAACTCATTTTTTTAAGCCCACCAACAATAGCTCTGTGTCCAAATGAACACTAGTACAATTATTTCAGCTTTGTGCCAATATCATCTTTTCCTATTTATCAGTCTCCAGCTAATCAAGATCCACACATCTGCCAGATTTTTTTACATAGTTTACCATCATTGTAAGGAAATTCACCATAAACAAGTCTGCAAACTCCCACATGAGATTGCATCATACATTCTGCTATCTAAAAAGAAGATTGCTGTATCTTATCCAAATCCTTAGCATAGTTTATTTCTTTATTTAATTTTGGCAAGGACACATATTATTATTTCTTGCAGTTTTAAATGTGCCTTAGTCAGACCACTTCTAAAATAATTTCTCTACACTAGTAACTGCTTCCTGCTCTATAGCACACATATATCATTCCCAGTTGCAAAACTATTAATTTACTTATCAACACAAAATATTGAACATGTACCTATGACTTGTTTTCTAATAAGCATGGCTTCCAATCAAACTGGCACATAATTATCACAATCATTGGAGTTTGTCACAGTTTTAGTTTTATCTGATATGGAAAAAGGCCATGATACAGAAGCCATATTTGTAGACTTTAAGCATGACTTTTGAAGTTTATGCCATCTATGCATTTCCTGTAAAACTATTTTATTTATTTATTTATTTTACATTTGTTTACCGGGCTAGTCCAACTGGATATATGTCCATTTTCAGTGGAGGCCCGGGGAGAAAAGCTCCACTACATACTACTAAACAATGTCAAGGTATACATCAATATACAAAAATAGGAAAAAAAACATATGCAATAAACCTTGAAACAGGTTGTATAGACTTTTGAGTAGAATCTAAATCTAGGATGGTAAAAAAAAGAAAAGATGAAGAAGATTAAATACTCTGTTAGAGTTTGTAGATAAGAAGAAAGAGAAAGGTTGTTAAGGAATCAGAAAAGATGGAAAAAAAGAGACAGCTAACCAGGGTTATTACATGAACATAGCCAATGGTTATTTAGGAAGAATTTTAGTTTAGTTTGAAATAGGGAGAGTGAAGTTAGGGTTGTAAGGTCTTGTGGTAACTTGTTCCATATTTTGCCAACTGAGTTGGAAAATGTGGAGTCACCTGCTGAGTTTTTGGATCGGGAGGTTTGGACCAGTATTTTGTTGGTGGAGCGTAGGTACCTCTGATTGTTATAGGGTGTTATGAGGGTGGAGAGTATTGGAGTGTTGTCAGGGTGATGTAGGGCATTATGGGCAATAGTGAGTTGATAGTATTGTATGAGGTGTGGTAGTTCCAGCCACCCAAGTTTCTTAAGATTTAAACAATGATGAGTTCTATATGGAGAGGCAGTTGCAAATCTGGCAATGTTATTATATGATGTAGTAAATGTTAAATAAATGTTAAAACTATAAAAGATATTAAGCATAGATATATAATTGTTAGCAAATGTTTTCCAAGAATGAGGCTTTTTGTTAAAGTACTTGTTTTACTTTTTATTGATTTGACAAATGCCTAGAATCGTATACAAGGTAAACTCTAGGCTCTTGTTGTACATGATGGTTTTCTTGTGAATGACCTATAAGAAGGTAACAAACAGCACAAGGA